>NC_090407.1:662068-951118 GCF_036365525.1 Heterodontus francisci | reverse complement strand
TGCCTACATGTGACTCCAGATCCACAGCAATGTGGTTGACTCTTTAACTGCCCTCTGAAATGGCCTAGCAACCCACTCAGTTGTATCAAACTGCTACAAAGTCAATAAGGAATGAAACAGGACGGACCACCCGGCATCGACCTAGGCACCAGAAACGACAACAGCAAATCCAGCCCTGTTGATCTGGCACAGTCCTCCTTACTAACATCTGAGGGCTTGTGCCAAAGTTGGGAGAGCTGTCCCACAGCCTGACATATTCATGCTCACCAAATCATACCTTACAGACAATGTCCCAGACACCACCATCACCAAGTATGTCCTGTCCCACCAGCAAGACAGACCCAGCAGAGGTGGCGGCACAGTGGCATACAGTAGGGAGGGAGTTGCCCTGGGTGTCCTCAACATCGTCCCCAGACTCCATGAAGTCTCATGGCATCAGGTCAAACATGGGCAAGGAAACCTCCTGCTGATTACAACCCCCACCTCCTCAGCTTATGAATCAATACTCCTCCATGTTGAACACCACTTGGAAGAAGCACTGAGGGCATCAAGGGCACAGAATGTACTCTGGGTGGGGGATCTCAATGTCCATCACCAAGAGTGGCTCGGTAGCACCACTACTGACCAAGCTGGCCGAGTCCTAAAGGACATATCTGCTAGACTGGGTCTGCAGCAGGTGGTGAGGGAACCAACAAGAGCGAAAAACATACTAGACCTCATCCTCACCAATCTGCCTGCTGCAGATGCCTCTGTCCATGATAGTATTGGTAGGAGTGACCACCACACAGTCCTTGTGGAGACAAAGTCCGGTCGTCACATTGAGGATACCCTCCATCGTGTTGTGTGACACTATCACCGTGCTAAATGGGAAAGATTTTGAACAGATCTAGCAACGCAAAACTGGGCATCCATGAGGCGCTGTGGGCCATCAGCAGCAGCAGAATTGTACTCAACCACAATCTGTAACTTCATGGCCCAGCATATTCCCCACTCTACCATTACCATCAAGACGGGAGACCAAACCTGGTTCATATGAAAACTGCAGGAGGGCATGCCAGGAGCAGCACCAGGCATATGTCAAAATAACCCAGGACTACTTGCGTGCCAAACAGCAGAAGCAGTATGCAATAGACAGGGCTAGGCAATTTCACAACCAACGGATCAGATCTAAGCTCTGCAATCCTGCCACATCCAGCCGTGAACAGTGGTGGACAATTAAACAACTAACTGGAGGAGGTGGCTCCTCAAATATCCCCATCCTCAATGATGGGGGAGCCCAGCACATCAGTGCGAAAGATAAGGCTGAAGCATTTGCAATAATCTTCAGCCAGAAGTGCCGAGTTTATGATCCATCTCGGCCTCCTCCTGAAGTCCCCAGCATCACAGATACCAGTCTTCAGCTAATTCGATTCACTCCACGTGATAACAAGAAACGACTGAAGGCACTGGATACTGCAAAAGCTATGGGCCCTGACAATATTCCGGCAATAGTACTAAAGACCTGTGCTCCAGAACTTTCTGTGCCCCTAGCCAAGCTGTTCCAGTACAGCTACAACACTGGCATCTACCCTGCAATGTGGAAAATTGCCCAGGTATGTCCTGTACATAAAAAACAGGACAAATCCAACTGGCCAATTACTGCCCCATCAGTCTACTCTTGATCATCAGTAAAATGATGGAAGGTGGCGTCGACAGTGCTGTCAGGCGGCACTTGCTTAGCAATAACCTGCTCAGTGACGCTCAGTTTGGGTTCCGCCAGGGCCACTCAACTCCTGACCTCATTACAGCCTTGGTTCAATCATGGACAAAAGAGCTGAACTCTAGAGGTGAGGTGAGAGTGACTGCCCTTGACATCAAAGCAGCATTTGACCGAGTATGGCATCAAGGAGCTCTAGCAAAACTGGAGTCAATGGGAATCAGGGGTAAAACTCTCCGCTTGTTGGAGTCATGGTTGTGGTTGTTGGAGGTCTATCATCTGAGCTCCAGGACATCACTGCAGGAGTTCCTCAGGGTAGTGACCTAGGCCCAACCATCTTCAGCTGCTTCATCAATGGCCTTCCTTCAATCATAAGGTCAGAAGTGGGGATGTTCGCAGATGATTACACAATGTTCAGCACCATTCGTGACTCCTCAGATACTGAAGAAGTCTGTGTAGAAATGCAACAAGACCTGGACAATATCCGGGCTTGGGCTGATAAGTGGCAAGAAACATTTGTGCCACACAAGTGCCAGGCAATGACCATCTCCAACAAGAGAGAATCTAACTTGATTGAGTTTTTTGAGGAAGTGACGAAGAAGATTGATGAGGGAAGGGCGGTGGATGTTGTCTATATGGACTTCAGTAAAGCCTTTGACAAGGTCCCACATGGCAGACTGGTGCAAAAGGTGAAGTCACACAGGATCAGAGGTGAGCTGGCAAGATGGATACAGAACTGGCTCGGTCACAGAAGACAGAGGGTAACAGTGGATGGGTGTTTTTCTGAATGGAGGGATGTGACTAGTGGTGTTCCGCAGGGATCAGTGCTGGGACCTTTGCTGTTTGTAGTATATATAAATGATTTGGAGGAAAATGTAGCTGGTCTGATTAGTAAGTTTGCGGACGACACAAAGGTTGGTGGAGTTGTGGATAATGATTGGATTGTCAGAGGATACAGCAGGATATAGATCGGTTGGAGACTTGGGCAGAAAAATGGCAGATGGAGTTTAATCCGGACAAATGTGAGGTAATGCATTTTGGAAAGTCTAATGCAGGTGGGAGGTAATTCAGTAAATGGCAGAACCCTTAGGAGTATTGACAGGCAGAGAGATCTGGGCGTACAGGTCCACAGGTCACTGAAAGTGGCAACGCAGGTGGATAAGGTAGTCAAGAAGACATACGGCATGCTTGCCTTCATCGGTCGAGGCACAGAGTATAAAAATTGGCAAGTCATGTTGCAGCTGTACAGAAACCCTTAGTGTAGGCCACACTTAGAATATTGCGTGCAATTCTGGTCGCCACACTACCAGAAGGACGTGGAGGCTTTGGAGAGGGTACAGAAGAGGTTTACCAGGATGTTGTCTGGTCTGGAGGCATTAGCTATGAGGAGAGGTTGGAAAAACTCATTGTTTTCACTGGAACGACGGAGGTGGAGGGGCGACATGATAGAGGTTTACAAAGTTATGAGCGGCATGGACAGAGTGGATAGTCAGAAGCTTTTTCCTAGGGTGGAAGAGTCAGTTACTAGGGTACATAGGTTTAAGGTGCATGGGGCAAAGATTAGAGGGGATGTGCGAGGCAAGTTTTTTACACAGAGGGTGGTGAGTGCCTGGAACTTGCTGCCAGGGGAGGTGGTGGAAGCAGATACGATAGCGACGTTTAAGAGACATCTTAACAAATATATGAATAGGAAGGGAATAGAGGGATATGGGCCCCGGAAGTGCAGAAGGTGTTAGTTTCGGCAGGCATCAAGATCGGCGCAGGCTTGGAGAGCCGAATGGCCTGTTCCTGTGCTGTACTGTTCTTTGTTCTTTGTTTGTTGTTCTAACCATCTCCCCTTGACGTTCAATGGCATTATCATCACTGAATCCCCCACTATCAACATCCTAGGGGCTACCATTGCCCAGAAACTGAACTGGATTAGCCATATAAATACCATGGCTACAAGAGCAGGTCAGAGGCTAGGAATCCTGCAGCGAGTAGCTCACCTCCTGACTCCCCAAAGCCTGTCCACCATCTACAAGGCACAATCAGGAGTGTGATGGAATACTCTTCACTTGCCTGGATGGGTGCAGCTCTAACAACACTCAAGAAGCTCAACGCCATCCAGGACAAAGCAGCCCACTTGATTAGCACCCCATCTACAAACATTCACTCCCTCCACCACCGACGCACAGTGGCAGCAGTGTGTACCATCTACAAGATGCACTGCAGCAATGCACCAAGACTCCTTAAACAGCACCTTCCAAACCCGTGACCTCTACTAACTAGAAGGACAAGGGCAGCAGATGCACGGGAACATCACCACCTGCAAGTTCCCGTCCAAGTCACACACCATCCTGACTTGGAACTATATCACCGTTCCTTCATGTCGCTGGGTCAAAATCCTGGAACTCCCTTCCTAACAGCACTGTGGGTTTATCTACCTCACATGGACTGCAGCAGTTCAAGAAGGCAGCTCACCACCACCTTCTCAAGGGCAATTAGGGATGGGCAACAAATGCTGGCCTGGCCAGCGACACCCACATCCCATGAATGAATAAAAAATATATGAAATGTTGAGTTCACCTTGCACACCTGCATGCGAGTAGAAAAGCAAGCAAATCACCTTGATACATGCTGACTAGTACATGCCCAAAAGGGAAGATCTCTCCTATTGTTACAGTACAGCAAAGTATATGGACAATGATTGCCGGTGATCCCTTTCCCCATCACAACCACCTCCTGACTAAGAAAAAATAATCAAAAATGATTCTCATTTGACCCATTGGTTCACGTTGCTGTTTTGCTAGTTTACTTGAAGCTTGTTGCAAATAAAGATTATATTTGGTCTTTTTACATACTTATTTGTCGTCATGTTTGATTTAACAGGCCTCAACCCAAATTACATTTATAGACACAGTGCAGGTTTGATCCATTCATGTACTTGGCTGAAACTGAGCTCTGATGGATATTCAACGGCTTTGCTCTCTTTAGTCACTGTCTCTCACTGGTTTATGCCCAGTCATTGCATCTAGAAACATTAATGGTCAACTTCAGTTAAGTAATCCCATTCTAGATCAAATATTAATAACCGAGTACCTTGCAGTTCAGCTGTTTCAATAAAAATGATTCAGTGACTAAAACTCAGCTGACTGCTTCTCCCGATTGGGTTTCCGTTACCTTGGAGTTGAGAGATGTAGCAATCCCCACTCAGAGTAAACCAGTACTGATGAGTCAACCAGCCCATGTGCAGTGATTACTTCTCCCTTTGAAAATGTCAGCCATTTGTCGAGTTTTTACATTAAAAATCAAGCAGCATGGGTTTTGGGATTGACATGAAAATGTTATCAGCTGTATGCAAATTTATGAAGTGTTTTAGACCCAAATGACTTGATTGAAAGACGCACGGGTTTCGATCAGGGACTTTTCCAATTAAATTCAGAGAGAGAACATTAGCAAAATTAGTCATGGATTCCATCAATATAAATGATGAATAAGTGATTTGACTATAATTTTATAGTGTATTTTCAGTGGTCATTTTTAAATGTATTGTCTGTTTTTAAATTTTCTGTGCTGCTATATTTTTTTATTAGGTAATATTTACAGTGATAATTTGGACAGTTTGCTCTGTTACATTATACACTTGTTTGTGGTGCATCAGATAAGGACTGACGAGCACCGGCAAATAGAACATTCTTCCCTCTTTCGTTGTGGTTTAGAGATGCTACTGAACTTGTCTTCGTCACAATGGCATCGATAACTTACGTGGCAGTACATTCCCCCACGTGCGTGCGGGGCTGGGGTGAGTGCAAGGTGCTGGGAGATTGAGGGGCTGCAGGGTGTGGAGGGGTGGGTGGTGAGGGGGTTGGGCTGAGGGGGTTGGGGGGTGTTGGAGGGGGAGGGTGGGTGAGGACGGGTGGGTGTTGAGGGGTTGGGATGAGGGGGTTGGGGGGTGTGGGAGGGTCAGTGCGGGGGTGGGGATACGGGTTGTGGAGGCGTAAGTGGTGAGGGGCTTGGGGGTGTGGGAGGGGGAGAGTGGGTGGGGGCGGGGTGTGGGAGTGATGGAAGGGGAAGGTGGGTGGGGAGGGGTGGGTGATGAGGGGGTTGGGGGTGTGGGAGAGGGAGGGTGGGTGCGGGAGATGGGGGGCGGGGGATGGAGGTGGATGCGGGGGATGGGGAGGGATGGGGGTGGATGTGGGGGATGGAGGTGGATACGTGGGATGGGGGAGCGGGGGGTGTGGGGGATGGGTGTGTGGGAGGGGGAGGGTGGGTGTGAGGGATGGGGGTGGTGCGGGGGATGGGTGTGTGGGAGGGGGAGGGTGGGTGTGAGGGATGGGGGTGTGGGAGGGGGAGGATGGGTGTGAGGGATGGGGGTGGTGCGGGCGATGGGGGTGTGGGGGGAGGGTGGGTGCGGGGGATGGGGGTGCGGGGGATTGGGGTGGTGTGGGGGATGGGGGTGGTGTGGGGAATGGGGGTGCGGGGGATGCGGATGCGGGGAATGGGGGTGCTGGGGATGGGGGTGCGGGGGATGCGGGTGATGGGGGTGCGGGGGATTGGGGTGCGGGGGATGGGGGTGTGGGGGATGGGGGTGTGGGGGATGGGTGTGGTGCTGGGGATGGAGGCGCGGGGGATGGGGGTGCAGGGGATGGGGGCGCGGGGGATGGGGGTGCTGGGGATGGGGGTGCGGGGGATGCGGGGGATGGGGGTGCGGGGGATTGGGGTGCGGGGGGTGCAGGGGATGGGGGCGCGGGGGATGGGGGTGCAGGGGATGGGGGCGCGGGGGATGGGGGTGTGGGGGCTGGGGGTGCGGGGGATGGGGGTGCGGGGGATGGGGGTGTGTCCCTACTGCCTGCTCAATGGAGGAGGTTAAATTAGCAACAGCTCTCAGCAGCTCCAGGGCGGGTAAAGCATATAAACGGTTTTAACTGGCCACCTGCTCCAGGCAGATTAGGTTAGAATTTGTATCCCCCAGATGTCAGGAATTACATTATTGAAGTGCTGGAGGATTGATTCAAATTTAAAACGGCCTGCAAACTGATTGCATCTGATCGCAGTCCCAGCATGCACCAAACTTCAACATTGTTTTCAAGCCTTGGAATTTTTCATTAGTTCAGTCCAAGTGTCGGTCGGTCACAATCGGCTCGATTACGATTAGCACTTGAGAGATCTGCATCAATTCTGATAATATACCTCCTGCCCTGTTCCTTCACAGAAATACCCTCAGGCACCTTCCTCAAGTACAATAATGAGCCTGACTTGGGAAGGTGAGGCCTGAAGGACAGTAAAACATGCTCTGACCCCCAATACAACAGGATTCCCATCACATTGAAATTCTTTTGGGCCTCCTTATCTCGAGAGACAATGGACACGCGCCAGGAGGTGGTCAGTGGTTTGTGAAGCAGCGCCTGGAGTGGCTATAAAGGCCAATTCTGGAGTGACAGGCTCTTCCACAGGTGCTGCAGAGAAATTTGTTTGTTGGGGCTGTTGCACAGTTGGCTCTCCCCTTGCGCCTCTGTCTTTTTTCCTGCCAACTACTAAGTCTCTTCGACTCGCCACATTTTAGCCCTGTCTTTATGGCTGCCCGCCAGCTCTGGTGAACGCTGGCAACTGACTCCCACGACTTGTGATCAATGTCACAGGATTTCATGTCACGTTTGCAGACGTCTTTAAAGTGGAGACATGGACGGCCGGTGGGTCTGATGCCAGTTGCGAGCTCGCTGTACAATGTGTCTTTGGGGATCCTGCCATCTTCCATGCGGCTCACATGGCCAAGCCATCTCAAGCGCCGCTGACTCAGTAGGGTGTACAAGCTGGGGATGTTGGCCGCCTCGAGGACTTCTGTGTTGGAGATATAGTCCTGCCACCTGATGCCAAGTATTCTCCGGAGGCAGCGAAGATGGAATGAATTGAGACGTCGCTCTTGGCTGACATATGTTGTCCAGGCCTCGCTGCCATAGAGCAAGATACTGAGGACACAGGCCTTTGGTGTTCCGTGTCAGTGCGCCATTTTCCCACGCTCTCTTGGCCAGTCTGGACATAGCAGTGGAAGCCTTTCCCATGCGCTTGTTGATTTCTGCATCTAGAGACAGGTTACTGGTGATAGTTGAGCCTAGGTAGGTGAACTCTTGAACCACTTCCAGAGCGTGGTCGCCAATATTGATGGATATCCAGCTGATAACCTGTATTGATTAGATATAACCTCAATAAAAATTGAATTGTAGAAGGACAGAGCATGGCTTTGATCACCCAGTATAGATGAGATTACCATGTCAGACTAAACCAGTAAACTGAAGATTTGCAATTGAAAAGACTTTGCAAACTATTTTGAGCATAGGTGGATGAAGAGTCTTGCAGTCCAGCTTTCTCAACAGAACTACTGACTTTGTGTATTCAGCAATGCAGATAGAAGACCATGTGTCTGCAATGATTTTAGTTTTTAGATGGGGAATTAATCATTTCTGTAGAGAATAACTCACTAGAAAAAAGAGGAAAATTATGGGATATTTCTGCTAGATCTGATGCAAGAACAGGAGGTTTCTGGAACTGAAAAGTGTGAATTCCATTGCATTAATGAAATGCAAGAGTATTAGAACCTCAATGAACCAAGTGTTTTATTTTGTGTTAGCCTACTGCATGTGTTAGGACTGCTATGATTTTTAACCCAAAGTACAATGCTAACTTATGGGATTGAAAGTCAAGTCGGGTGTAAATGGGGGTGCAGAGCCACAGCCGGGTGTAAATGGAGGTGTGGACCCGCAGCCAGGTGTAAATGGGAGTCCAGCTCCACAGCCGGGTGTAAATGGAGGTGTGGACCCGCAGCCAGGTGTAAATGGGGGTCCACACGACAGTCGGGTGTAAATGGGGGTCCTTACCCACATCCGGGTGTAAATGAGAGTGCGGACCCGCAGCCAGGTGTAAATGGGGGTCCAGCTCCACAGCCGGGTGTAAATGGAGGCGTGGACCCGCAGCCAGGTGTAAATGGGGGTCCACACGACAGTCGGGTGTAAATGGGGGTCCGTACCCACATCCGGGTGTAAATGAGAGTGCGGACCCGCAGCCAGGTGTAAATGGGGGTCCAGCTCCACAGCCGGGTGTAAATGGAGGCGTGGACCCGCAGCCAGGTGTAAATGGGGGTCCACACGACAGTCGGGTGTAAATGGGGGTCCGTACCCACATCCGGGTGTAAATGAGAGTGCGGACCCGCAGCCAGGTGTAAATGGGAGTTCACACAACAGTCGGGTGTAAATGGGGGTCCGTACACAAATCCGGGTGTAAATGGGGGTCCGTACCCACATCCGGGTGAAAATGAGAGTGCGGACCTGCAGCCAGGTGTAAATGGGGGTCCAGCTCCACAGCCGGGTGTAAATGGAGGTGTGGACACACAGCCGGGTGTAAATGGGAGTCCGGACCCAGAGTCGGGTATAAATGGGAATGCGAACCCAAGCCGGGTGTAAATGGGGGAGTGGACCCTCAGCCGGGTATAAATGGGGGAGTGTACCCGCAGCCGGGTGTAAATGGTGGAGTGAACCCCCAGCTGGGTGTAAATGGGGGAGTGGACCCTCAGCCGGGTATAAATGGGGGAGTGAACCCCCAGCCGGGTGTAAATGGGGGAGTGGACACTCAGCCGGGTATAAATGGGGGAGTGGACCCCCAGCCGGGTGTAAATGGGGGAGTGGACACTCAGCCGGGTATAAATGGGGGAGTGGAACCCCAGCTGGGTATAAATGGGGGAGTGGAACCCCAGCCGGGTATAAATGGGGGAGTGGAACCCCAGCCGGGTATAAATGGGGGAGTGAACCCCCAGCCGGGTGTAAATGGGGGAGTGGACACTCAGCCGGGTATAAATGGGGGAGTGGACCCCCAGCCGGGTGTAAATGGGGGAGTGGACACTCAGCCGGGTATAAATGGGGGAGTGGAACCCCAGCTGGGTATAAATGGGGGAGTGGAACCCCAGCCGGGTATAAATGGGGGAGTGGAACCCCAGCCGGGTGTAAATGAGGGAGCGCATCCACTGCTGGGTGTAAATGGGGGAGTGGACACGCAGCCGGGTGGAAATGAGGGAGTGGACCCTCAGCCGGGTACAAATGGGGAAGTGGAACCACAGCCGGGTGTAAATGAGGGAGTGCATCCACTGCCGGGTGTAAATGGGGGAGTGGACACTCAGCCGGGTGTAAATGGGGGAGTGGACCCACTGTCGGGTGTAAATGAGGGTGTGCACCCACAACCGGGTGTAAATGGGGGAGTGGACTAACAACCAGGTGTAAATGGGGGAGTGGACCCACAACCGGGAGTAAATTGGGGAGTGGACCCTCAGTCGGGTGTAAATGGGGGAGTGGACCCTCATCCGGGTGTAAATGGGGGAGCGGACTCACAGCCGGGTGTAAATGGGGGAGTGCACCCACTGCCGGGTGTAAATGAGGGAGTGGACCCACTGCCGGGTGTAAATGGGGGGGTGGACCCACTGCCGGGTATAATTGGGGGAGTGTACCCGCAGCCGGGTGTAAATGGTGGAGTGAACCCCCAGCTGGGTGTAAATGGGGGAGTGGACCCTCAGCCGGGTATAAATGGGGGAGTGGAGCCACAACCAGGTGTAAATGGGGGAGTGGACCCACTGCTGGATGTAAATGGGGGAGTGGACCCACTGCCGGGTTTAAATGGGGGAGTGGACCCACTGCTGGGTGTAAATGGGGGAGTGGACCCACTGCCAGGTGTAAATGGGGGAGTGGACCCACTGCCGGGTGTAAATGGGGGAGTGGACCAACAACCGGGTGTAAATGGGGGAGTGGAGCCACAACCAGGTGTAAATGGGGGAGTGGACCAACAACCGGGTGTAAATGGGGGAGTGGACCAACAACCGGGTGTAAATGGGGGAGTGGACCCACTGCTGGGTGTAAATGGGGGAGTGGAACCTCAGCCGGGCGTAAATGGGGGATTGGAACCTCAGCCTGGTGTAAATGGGGGAGTGGACCCACTGCTGGGTGTAAATGAGGGAGTGAACCCACTGCCGGGTGTAAATGGGGGGGTGGACACACAGCCGGGTGGAAATGGGGTAGTGGACCCTCAGCCGGGTGGAAATGGGGTAGACCCACTGCCGGGTGTAAATGGGGGGGTGGACCCACAGCCGGGTGGAAATGTGGTAGTGGACCCACTGCCGGGTGTAAATGGGGGGGTGGACCCACAGCCGGGTGGAAATGGGGTAGTGGACCCTCAGCCGGGTGTAAGTGGGGGAGTGGACCCACTGCTGGGTGTAAATGGAGGAGTGGACCCACTGCCGGCTGTAAATGGGGGAGTGGACACACTGCCGGGTGGAAATGGGGGAGTGGACCCACAGCCGGGTGGAAATAGGGTAGTGGACCCTTAGCCGGTTGTAAATGGGGGAGTGGACCCACTGCTGGGTGTAAATGAGGGAATGGACACTCAGCCGGGTGTAAATGGGGGCGTGGACCCTCAGTCGGGTGTAAATGGGGGAGTGAACCCTCAGCTGGGTGTAAATGGGGGAGTGGACCCTCAGCCGTGTGTAAATGGGGGAGTGGACCCACTGCTGGGTGTAAATAGGGGAGTGGACCCACTGCCGGGTGTAAATAGGGGAGTGGACCCACTGCCGGGTGTAAATGGGGGAGTGGACCCTCAGCCGTGTGTAAATGGGGGAGTGGACCCTCAGCCGTGTGTAAATGGGGGAGTGTACCCACTGCCGGGTGTAAATGGGGGAGTGGACCCACTGCCGGGTGTAAATGGGGGAGTGGACCCACTGCCGGGTGTAAATGGGGGAGTGGACACACTGCCGGGTGTAAATGGGGGAGTGTACCCACTGCCGGGTGTAAATGGGGGAGTGGACCCACTGCCGGGTGTAAATGGGGGAGTGGACACACTGCCGGGTGTAAATGGGGGAGTGGACCCACTGCCGGGTGTAAATGGGGGAGTGGACACACTGCCGGGTGTAAATGGGGGAGTGGACACACTGCCGGGTGTAAATGGGGGAGTGGACCCACTGCCTGGTGTAAATGGGGGAGTGGACACACTGCCGGGTGTAAATGGGGGAGTGGACCCACTGCGACCCATTTCCTTTCCAATGGGAACAATTGCAATCCACCCCTGGTGTCACATTTTGGAATTTTTTAAACAATTTTTCCACAGAAATGATCTGTACAAAGAGTTGCTTTTGAATTGGATTTTTAATTTCATTTTAATTCATGCAATTTCAATAAAAGAGGATCTGAGCCAATCGGTAATTAAAACACTAATGAGCAGGCTTGTTCTGCTTTCCCGATCTGCTCATTGTGTTCAGCCCTAATAGTTCCTTCACAGGTTGCGAATCATCAGGAATCTGTTCGCTTGACTCAGCAATCTGAACACCACACAGCCATTGTGTTCGAAAGTTTTGGGGGCTGAATTGGATCTCCTTGCACCCAAATTTTGAGCAGAACTGTGTGAGAAAAAGCACCAATTTTGTGAGACAATGTTCCATAACCTGATGCTGTTATGCAACGTCTGATGCTGTATTGCGTCTTGCATATGCTGAGCTTTTGCCAGGCAAATTCTTCCTAGTTTATCAGGTTCTTTTGCTCCTAAACAGCTCCTGAATAAAATGTTTTTATTTTCAACTTAACTCGATGTGATGCAAAGAGGAGCAGGTATCTGATGATTATTTTGTTGTGCCTCGGCCTTCCCCACTCTTGTTTATGTTTATGTACAAGCTGAAGCCCTTGCATGCGAGACCACTCCTGACCTTCCATATATTATTCTTAAACTTTAGTTCTGGACCAATTTCAGCAACAAAAACTTCTCTTCAAATGCATTTGACAGTCTCACTTTAAGCAACACCACAGTAATTCCCATAGTTAATAGGAACAGGAGTAGACCAATCAATTCCTGGAACTGATTTGCTAAGGCTGAAGGGTGAGGGGACTGAGAAGGGAACAATGAAGGAAAGGGAAAGATAGAGGCATGAGCCTGTGGATGATCCCAGCAACCAGACCCTGTTTAATGGTTGCTGACGTGGAGGTGATGCTACATATGAAGCTAGTGACCTTCTGTGTTACTCCATGAAACCATCCCCAAAGATCAAAAATTGCAGCACGCCTGATAGGAGCTGAAGCCAAGCTTCAGGCCACAACTAACTGGTGACATCATTGCATTTGGCAAAACAGTGCTTCACGGTAGCTGCACAGTAGCTGCAGATGATGTAATTCTGCATCTGCCTCACTGGTGGCCCACATTCTGATTGGCCCACATTGCCAGGTAAGTGTATCATGGCTTCCAGAAATGGTTGGAGGTATCTTGGCATGTGCAACCATCAGGTTACACTGGCTGTTGATCAATTTCGTTAGTCTTCCTTCATACAGTGGCACTGAAAGCAGAACATGCTGTGAATGGGGTTCTACTGAGAAAACATGCAACATTATAGCTAGTTAGGTTTTGACATACCTTGGGGGCGCCATTGGCTTTTCTGGCCCAACTTCTATTGGAAAGAGGAACCCCTTCAATACTAATTACCTGCCATAATGAGGCATGTTCAGCCATATGCAGCTTCCTTCCCAAGACCTTCAGTTTATTTTCCACTGCCTAAATAAATACTCCAGTCATGTGGCGGCAATTAACGTCCTGCATCCAAAATGGGGGAATGGTATGCTGGACAGACACATCTCCCAAATTATGTTTAAGTGAAGTCTGTTTGAAATGGGCACTTCCACCACTACTATTTCTGCTCACCATGCACTGTGTTAGGCTGCAAACATTTATATTGCACCTTTCATGACATCTGAACTTCCAAAAGGGTGTTCCTGCCAGTCAGTGAACATGTTATAACATATTTTTACAGAAAATATAGTTCATTATTTCTCTAACAAAATTCTACTAAAAGGGATCATTCAATGTGCCAATTTGGCTGGCAATGTGTCCCTACTGAGTGTTTTCTCTCTTCAGTTCCCCTCAGAACAATTTGTAAGTGTAAAAGAGCTGAGTCAATACTGTGATTATCACGAAACTAAACATACAGGAACAAAATAATGACTTATCACTTCACACATTGTGGAGGCAGATCACAAGGTTAAGATCTACAGGCAACTGATAGTTCAACTAGTGTTTGGTAAATATCTTTGTGTAGAAATGGAATCATGGCAGAATAGTCAATGTTCCAAAGTAGAAAGAGCAGGTTGAGATTTTTATATGTAATATGGCTGGCATTGTCTGCTACACAAACTACCTCAGAATAATGAATCCTGAAAGGAATTCTGAGTGGGAATGGATGAGATGATTACAGAATTATATAATTAGAAAAAAGAAAAAAACTTACAGGTGACAAGAGTTGTTCAGAAAGAAGAAGAAAGAACTTGCATTTATAAATGCCTTTCATGACCTGAGGACATCGCAAAGCTCTTTACTGTTAATGAAGTACATTTGAAGAGAATGAGGCTCTATCATCTCGATATAGGTGGAAGTGACCTTCATCATAAAAGAGGAGGGGCCTTTTTTTATTCAATCAGGGGATTATGGGCATCACTGTCCAGACCAGCACTTATTGCCCATCCCTAATTGCCCTGGAGAAGGTGGTGGTGAGCCTTCTTGAACCACTGCAGTCCTTGGGGTGTAGGCACTCCCACAGTGCTGTTAGGGAGGAAGTTTCAGGATTTTGACCCAGCAACAGTGCAAACAATCTCGGATTGCTATGATGCAGAGGTCCCACCGGGAAAAGTGAGATTATAAGATGAACGTTCTGAAGAAGGGTCACTGACCCAAAACGTTAACTCTGCTTCTCTTTCCACAGATGCTGCCAGACCTGCTGAGTGGTTCCAGCATTTCTTGTTTTTATTTCAGATTTCCAGCATCCGCAGTATTTTGCTTTTATTATATAAGGGATGGGTGATTGGTTGCGATGTTATTGGGCAGGTGAGCATCCCACCAAAAACCTTAATAAGCCATCATTGATTCTGAATATGCTCAGCTGGCTGTGCCATATATCTGTGACATTCTATAATGGACAGATCTGCAAGGTTTGTATTTCAGAATAAAATAAACATTCTGAAACATAGTAAATATATGATAAAGTGAGAAAAATCTATAACAGGTTTTATTTCGTAGCAGTGCTTCCTTATGAACTGGAGATACTGGAATGAAACAGAAGCATGGGCAGATGTTTAACACATTTGCTTTCAACAAATTCACAGTAGAGTCCAATGAAAAATTACCACCTACAAAATGAACACTTAGTGCAGTCAGACAATCTGTTCAAGAAGGCAGCAAACATATGCTGAGGGGTTTTTGAACAGGGTTGGGAAAGACTCAAAGTTACTGGAGAAAATAATGAGAAGTCTACACGTGGAATTAGGAAAGCATCAGGAGTTGTGGCTCTCCATTTTGCACTCTCTTCATCCCTTTGAAATACCGAAAACTGAAGGGACTCAGGCCACCTAAAGAACATGCAACCCCTAATTTCACAAACTTTGGGCTGGATTTTAAGAGATCACCACCAATCTCGCCAGAAAGCTCAAAAAATGCCGCATACCAAAGAGCCACCACGATCTGAAGTGCAGCGGCTCATTTCAATAGCTGGGGTGGCTTGCAACCGCCCCGCCCCCAATCTTGGGGAGGGGGTGGGCTGTCCGTCCCCGGCAATGGCATCAGCTGCCTGTGCGTAGGCGCTGGCACTTTTTTAAAGGGCAGCCAGTCCTGCCGCGCAATTTAAATTTTTAAAGTCCTACCCCCTAAAATTAAATAAATAAATTTCTAACACCCCTTTCCCACCCCTCCATAATAATTACAATAACTATTTGCCCTTTCCCTGCCAAAACACATTTTACATCTGATCTTCCCCCCTACAAACTGCATAAAGTTTAAGGTTCAATCCTTCCCACCATCCCCTAAACCCATTATGTGTATTTGACCCCCCCCCCCCACTGATAAACTTACCTCCTCCCCCCCTCCCCATTTCCCCAGACGGGGATCTGAAGGCACAGGAGTGCCGGCTGCTGCACTGAAGATCGCGGCAGGCCCTCAGGATTACAGGTAAATCTATTTAAATTTATTAATTTTATTCATTTGAATATTTAAATTGTGGTCCCTTTGCCCAGCGGCAGTGGGGGCGGGGAGAGGCCGCCAAGGAGCCTTGCCGCTGGCGGGAGGATTGGGCCGGGCTCTCATGGCATCGAGGTCCATGGTGGGCCTCATCCAGAGCCATCTTCAGGCCCCCCACCCACCCCGCCATGGAACCCGACACCTGGGGGAGAACTTTAAATCTGTCAAACATGCTCATGAACTGATGCTGAAAACAGGCTTTTTTGCAAACAAGGTAATTACATTCAGTCAAGTTCATCCATATTGTTTTGCAACAGCCATATTTGTCCATACTCAGAAACAGTTTTATTTCACACTGACAGTGTGTGGGGTATTCTCTAAATAGACAATAATTAGAAATTTCAATACAGGAGAAAGCCATTTGATTAATCATCCTTGTGCCAGTTTAATGCTAGGCCAGAGCAATCTGCTTTAATGTCACTTTCCTGCTTTTTTCTTGTACCTTCAATATTTTTCTACTTAAAGTGTTAATCTGATTTCCATTTAAATCTGGTGATTCTCTCAGTCTCAGTCATCACTTATGGTGAAGCATTCCATATCCAACTAACACTCAGTGTGAAAACAATCACTTCTCTCCTCTTTTATACTCTTACTGCTTGGTTTATGCCCCTCACTGGTCAAACAGTGAAAATATTCTTTAATATCTACTCCCTCTCAAACCCATCACAATAACAATGTGAATATTATATTCTTTTGTCCTACATTAATCCATTCTCAGTTATGTGGGGAGGGGGTGGGGAGCCCTGGGACATCAGTACAGAGAGCATTTGATGGGATTTGTTCTGCTGAGAACTCAGGATGAGGATCTTGCCACTGTAAGCAATCGGGGGAAGAGGGTGGGGAAAGCAGCCAAGAAATACTTGGAGAGGGGCCCCAAATATTGGCTGGAACAATAAACATTTGCCAGGAAAATCCCAGAAGCCTGTGAATTAGCAATTTCTGTATGAAAACTACCGAGTAAATGCTTTTGATTTGTTTAAGGAAGATAATACCCCCTGCTGCTAAACAAGTGAGTAGAAATTGTAGTTATATAAGTAATCTGTTTATATGAACACTTGCAGTTTTCATGTTCTAAGCATAAACAGGTTAAAGAAAAGCAGATACCACAACAGCTTACCATGCATTAAAATATTTAAAAACTACTCTCTCTCTGGTGCAGCAGATAACAATGTAGTTTCATTAATAAACATAAATTGTATAAATAAAGCTTTTTTCTGTCCAAAATAACTATTGCTGTTTTCATGATTTTTTACCTTCAAAGATTATTTTTTACCTTCAAAGTATCCAAATGGTTTCTATCTTTGTTCTGTCCACAATATTTATCACTTGAGAAATGGTGATGGGATTCATAAACTGCATGGTCTGGTGTGTTCTATGAAAGGCCTGTCTTGCTATCAATCTCATCTAAAGATCATTTATTTCAGAAAAAGTTCAAAGCTTTATATGCCTGATGTCATTTTCAGATTTTTAATGCTGAAATTGCTAGTTTGCAGAATTCCAGGATTCTCCGGTTGGTTGGAAGGAGCCAGTGTGTACAAACAAGATTTCCTGGCATGCTCTGTGAATGCTCATTCGGTTCAGAAAGGAAGGAGAGTTGGTGTCCTTTGAAGCTATTAATCATCAACTAATCAGCAAGAACAAAGGCACTCACAGAAAATAAATAGAGCAAAATCCAAACCAATAACTAAAGGTTAACCTGATTGAGCCTCAGGTTAATTACACCATCTAGGACACTCAGGAACAGGTTCTCCTGGAGATGCAGTACAACGTTGACTGTTCTAAGAGTAAGAAAAGCATTTTATGCACAAATGGTTCTCATTTTATGTGTTTGTTATGTTTTGAGTATTCTCTTTGCTGTAAATCATCAACCAAAGGAAAATTCCAAATGGTGATTCAAATCAACTCAAAGAACAAACCTTCTGCAGCAATTTGATTAATTCACTAATTTATTTTGCTGATAACACATTTCTGATTCATAATTTTTGAACTTCTGCCTAGCATTTGCTGATTAGTTTGATGCCACCATCTTCTATTTTCACACAAAATTTTGAATGAATCAGCTACGTCTGAAAAGTTGCAATGGCTAAAGTCTGGCATCTGAAGTGTGATGCAAGACATGTGAGAAGAAATGTAAACACATAGACAACATTTTATAATATCAGAGCAAATTGCCTGTAAATCGGATGCTAAACTGTTTTATAATGATGCATAGTTTCTACCATGTATTGGATGAAGTGTGATAGAAATGTGGCTAGATGTAAACATTTTTATTATAAGACAATTGGATATCCTGTGCCATTGCTCATGGCAAGACAGATATGTTGCTTCCTTTGCCTAATACACAGCAAGATGGAGCACGCTGGAGGTGAATTTTGAGCATTTAGAAACATGGAGGAGGGGATGAAAAGTTATGAGATGGGGGACCTAGATTTAAGCTATACTGGAGGGAGAATCATCCCAGAATTTTGACCATAGAATTGAGCAATGTAGACAGGGTTATGGGAGTGTAGTAGCACTGACAGGGGTGGGTGCAGGGGAAAGGTTCTTTATTTTCTAGTAGAGTGGTGGATTTTATGCCACTGGGTGTCTTTAAGTTTAGCAACAATCACTAAAGGAGCTTGGCAGCACAGGGTTGGGAGTGTGGTTTGGTAACACTGGGGAGAGGGTGCTGAGATGGTGAATGATTTGAGGGGATGCCTCATACTTGCGCATTCCTAGTGTTTAAGAAGCTCAGAGGAGCACATAAAGACTGGTTTCCCAAAGCCATCAGTTTGCTGCCAGGAAACTGGCAGAATTGAGTTCGGGTCACTTTTTTTTTACAATATTGGGCCTAGACTACAGGCTCACTCAAGCTGCTGTAAAACGCGACAGTGTTTTGTCTCCTCCTCACCCAAGGTGCAAACCCTAGTGATGATGTAAATGTCGCTGGCACCAACATGAACTATTTCAATGCCCTTGGCTCCAAGAGGTGAACTAGGTTAGGACCACAAACTATGGCAACCAAAAATCCAACCCCAATGCACTCCAGCTGACAGAGCAGAACCGCAGGAAATTCACCTTTAGTCCAGTGGCTAGCTAAAAACTTAGGACAGACAAGTCCTTGTTTTGATCCTTCTGTGTTGAGGTAGATAATCTAGATAGAGACAATGGTATGTCCTCAACAAGTAGTGTCCCAGCTACGGTTCCTATTCCTCATCCCTATCCAAGAACCCTAACTTGGAGCAGATAGAGCTTAACTGGAATGCCACCCATATTAAGTGGCCTGCAGACACTGGAGGAATTTGTGGGGTTACACCGGGAGTTTGCCAGAATAGTTATGTATTGTAGAGCTGCTTTTATATTGGTGTCAGCTTGCATTGGTAGCTACAGAAGTGCAGGTTGCCAATGTAAACTTGTTGCATTCTCAAAGGCCAGTGTGCAGGGTGACCTAGTATCTGTCTCCCTGGGTTAGGGCCTTAATAAATCTGGCAGGGTTATATTGAAGTTCTAGCCAATTGTATGGGACCTGTACCTCAGGAACTTCAATACAAGCACCTCAATGACAGTGATGTAAAATCAGCTCAAGTGAATCGAGCGTTTGTTTTAAGAAGTGAAGATAAGCAATGTTCTACAATAACTAACTGAATTTTATCAGATCTGAAATGAAGTGACACTTGCTGGAAACTGTTGAGATTGGATACAACACATTGGATACCACTGTGCTGAGTGTGAACTGGTGAGATGTAGTCTATTCTCACGATTCTTAAAAGTTGAAATTCAAATTCTGGGTTCAGTAGGCCTTCCCAGCTAAAGGAAAGGGAAATCGAAATTGGCCACTTGAAGAGAAGTGTGAGATCATTGCTCAATGTCTCAGTCAGGGAGTAGTAGTGCATAATGGGATAAGACTCATTCCAAAACTAGCTGGAGGGAGGAGAAGGAAGAGGTTTGAGAAATAGATTTGCCTTGGATTCTGATGTTTGCTTTGATCAAGACTCAAAATTCATTCAAACCTTAATAACCTCCCTGATCAGGAAACACAGAAGTAACTAAGATATTGGCTTTCAATTAATTCTGAAAAACAGACTTTTAAGGGCGTAACCTTTTGAATTTGTACACTGGGATAGGGGCAGGGAGGGGAACCCTGGCCTGTTGGAAATTGCTCATTCAAGATTCCCTGGCCAATTAAATGAAGAGCTGGAAAATCTCCCGAAGCATGTGTGAGTTTCCAATCAGTAAACCTCTCCTCAGTAAACCTCTCCTCTGGTAGTGCAAACCCTTCAGGGCTGGTTTACACCTCAGCAATATCCCAGTCAGCACAGTGGCGCAGTGGTTAGCACCGCAGCCTCACAGCTCCAGGGACCCAGGTTCAATTCTGGGTACTGCCTGTGCGGAGTTTGCAAGTTCTCCCTGTGACCACGTGGGTTTTCGCCGGGTGCTCCGGTTTCCTCCCACTGCCAAAGACGTGAAGGTGATAGGTAAATTGGCTGTTATAAATTGCCCCTAGTGTAGGTAGGGAATATGGAATTACTGTAGGGTTAGTATAAATGGGTGGTTGTTGGTTGGCACAGACTCGGTGGGCTGAAGGGCCTGTTTCAGTGCTGTATCTCTAAAAAATAAAAAAAAGCACAACCGTGAGAAGGGAAACTAGTGAACACAGAGGAAGGACATGAACAAGGAGATTAAATGAAGTCAAATAACTGTTGCATTTAACAAGCTAACAACATTCAGGCACCAGGAGAGAGGAACAATAATTGAGCTCTCTACAGCTGGAATGAAAGTTAAGCTTTGCTGGTTGCCTTCATTATTCTAAAAGCTCAAATCAATTTTCTTTTCTGCTGCTGTCTGCAAGCATGTGCAGTGGCACTGCGCTCTGCAATTGTAATGCATCATGGTAACACACAGCAACTGCAGTTAGATGTGCGATGAATTAGTATTTCCCAACCAGTGGCCAGCCGGCAACATATTGATGATTCTATCCTAAAACCCAAGGGCAGGGAGGCCTGCATTTTCCCTTGTGATCTGCATAGCAGCATTATAGGAAGAAAATAAGCATTGATTTCACATCTGCAGAAGGCATGCTCCTTCACTCTAGCTAATTGCATTTGCCTCTGCACACGTTGTTATTATGAATACACCTTTGCATCTACTGTAATTAGAGTCTCATCGACAGGTTTGCGGCTGCCTGCAATGAATTTGGCCTAACCATCAGCCTCAAGAAAACGAACATCATGGGGCAGGACGTCAGAAATGCTCCATCCATCAATATCGGCGACCACACTCTGGAAGTGGTTCAAGAGTTCACCTACCTAGGCTCAACTATCACCAGTAACCTGTCTCTAGATGCAGAAATCAACAAGCGCATGGGTAAGGCTTCCACTGCTATGTCCAGACTGGCCAAGAGAGTGTGGGAAAATGGCGCACTGACACGGAACACAAAAGTCCAAGTGTATCAAGCCTGTGTCCTCAGTACCTTGCTCTATGGCAGCGAGGCCTGGACAACGTATGCCAGCCAAGAGCGACGTCTCAATTCATTCCATCTTCGCTGCCTCCGGAGAATACTTGGCATCAGGTGGCAGGACTATATCTCCAACACAGAAGTCCTTGAAGCGGCCAACACCCCCAGCTTATACACACTACTGAGTCAGCGGCGCTTGAGATGGCTTGGCCATGTGAGCCGCATGGAAGATGGCAGGATCCCCAAAGACACATTGTACAGCGAGCTCGTCACTGGTATCAGACCCACCGGCCGTCCATGTCTCCACTTTAAAGACGTCTGCAAACGCGACATGAAATCGTGTGACATTGATCACAAGTCGTGGGAGTCAGTTGCCAGCATTCGCCAGAGCTGGCGGGCAGCCATAAAGACAGGGCTAAATTGTGGCGAGTCGAAGAGACTTAGTAGTTGGCAGGAAAAAAGACAGAGGCGCAAGGGGAGAGCCAACTGTGCAACAGCCCCGACAAACAAATTTCTCTGCAGCACCTGTGGAAGAGCCTGTCACTCTAAAATTGGCCTTTATAGCCACGCCAGGCTCCGGGAGGCTCCGGGAGGCCTTCCCGACCTGTTCCCGCCTCCGCCCCATTAACAGCCACTTAAGGGTCTTCTCGGCACACGGGGGGGTGGAGGGGGGGGGAGGTGGGGGCCCAGACAAACGGACACAGGGTGCCCCATTGAGGGCCGCCCCGCTTCCCCAACCACCCCCAGGACCCAAGACGCCCCCCCCCCCCCATTCCCCTCAAACGACCATCCTTGCCTCGCTGGGGCGCGATCTATTATCCCAGCAAAGCAACCCCAACTTACCTCTCGTCCTGGCTCCATGTCCTCGGCTGGGCTGCAGTCCCAGCAGTGGCCATCGCTCCTTGGAACAATTGAAGCTCGGGGACCCGTAAAATGCGGGACAGATCCCCAGGCCGGGCGGAAGTGGGTTCGCCACCGACTTTTACGTCAGTGGCCAGCTCCTGTGCGCTCGACGTAAAATCCATGGGTGCAAACCCCACTCCAAAGACTTGACGCAGTAATGAGGGAGTACTATATTGTTTGAAAGGCTGCCATTTGGATGAGATATTAAATTGCTGCCCCATCTTCTCTTAGCTGGATGTAAATGATTCCATGGCATTTTTTAAAGAGCAGGGGAACTCTCCCAGTGCCCTAACCAATACCAAGCCCTCAACCAGCATCACCAAGAAGAAAAAAAAAATTTCTGGTCATTTATCTCTTGGAAAC
Organism: Heterodontus francisci; assembly: GCF_036365525.1. Taxonomy (NCBI): domain Eukaryota; kingdom Metazoa; phylum Chordata; class Chondrichthyes; order Heterodontiformes; family Heterodontidae; genus Heterodontus; species Heterodontus francisci. The sequence continues at coordinate 928,670 of NC_090407.1, read as the reverse complement.
TTACTATGTGCAAATTGGCTGCTGCATTTATGTGCATTAAACATTTCAAAAGTACTTCATTGGCCATGAAGTGCTTTGGGATATCCTGAGTTCATAAAAGCTGCTGTATAAATGGAAGTTCTGTTTCTTGTGGTACAATATCATCACAATTTGAATGATTATTTGGGTACAGGTGTCTGCTGTCTGCCAACGCCTTGGACAGAGGCTGAGGAATATTCTAGACCACATGTGACCCAAGTGGAATCCATTTCTTGTAAACAAAACTGTCCACCGCCAAGTCATCAGGTAGTGCAAAAAACAAAAGGTGGCCACTGTTTTCAAGGTAAACTGTCACAATGTGACAAGCTGATGGTGCATTCACCTTACAATCTTGACTTCAGCAGCATTAAGGCAACTGAGGTGTCTCAACACAGCAGCAATATCTAAATGTTTTCTCTCCAGTGTGGGCAGCCATTTTTCATGACTGTCAGTACAGTGCAGCATGCACGTGTCAGTATGAACCATCTGCATTGTCGGGAGGCCCAGAAAACACTGTCATTAAACATGATTTTCAGACACCAGTGCAAGCATAATTTTACATTGCTCAGTTGCTGTGAAATCTGCACACCAAAGTGAATCATAGAACTCTTTCCTGCTTAATGCAGTTCCAGAATATAAACGCAGCATAAGATTCCTGCAAAATAAAGCAGAATGTGATCAGGACAATGAGGTAGTCTTGGTTTGCAAATGAAGCATTCAAATTTGCTATAAAAATGACATCAGTTTCTGGATAACTGGAAGATAATCTAATTTGTGGGACCCTGGAAACTCAGGTAGCAGACTGGTAATGGCCAGAGTCAGAATGTGTTCATTTATACAAAGCACTTTGTCATGCTAGGCCCCGGCCTGCCAAGAATTAGGCACATTAATTTTGTCATGAACCGCCTCACAGCTCCAGCGACCCAGGTTCAATTCTGGGTACTGCCTGTGTGGAGTTTGCAAGTTCTCCTTGTGTCTGCGTGGGTTTTCTCCGGGTGCTCCGGTTTCCTCCCACAGCCAAAAGACTTGCAGGTTGATAGGTAAATTGGCCATTATAAATTGCCCCTAGTGTAGGTAGGTGGTAGGGAAATATAGGGACAGGTAGGGATGTGGTAGGAATATGGGATTAGTGTAGGATTAGTATAAATGGGTGGTTGATGGTCGGCACAGACACGGTGGGCCGAAGGGCCTGTTTCAGTGCTGTATCTCTAAACTAAACTAAACTAAACTAAACTAAACTAAACATTGATTTTAAACTGTTACTGGAGTGAAGAAAGGACTTGTTAAACAGATCAGCCGTGGCTGGAAAAGATATTTGCATATTAACAGACAGTGATTGGAAGGACGAAGGACGATTCCCTAACACATTCAACCCACAATGGACCTTGATCACTAGGTATAGTGTATAAGAGAAGCATTCCAGAGACTGCTAAGGTGATACAATCCAAGACATGGTCAGACCAGTTAGTCACATGACTACCTTGCTTGGCAACCTCAGGTTTTCTGAATTGTACAAACAGTTTGAACTCAGAAAGATTGTTTGCTCCTGGACTGAGAAGATCTCTCCTGTCTGCTCCCATCTCTTTCTCACAAGTCTCTAAATCCACTGAAGCCACATGAACGCCAAGAGAGAAACGTCTCCTACAGCGAACAAGGTTTAAGAAGAATACTGGGCCCCAAAGAAAAGCAAGAACTACCTACAATCAAGGAGTCTACAGTGAGCTCAAAGAACCGTAACAAAAACTCTTCAGATATTGCCTCAAACTTTTCACTTTATTTTTTCTTCTGCTCTTTTCTGGCTCTATTTGCATGTGAGTATCGCATATGCATGCTAGCATGGGCACGTCGTGTATCTGTAGGCGTTAACCGAATTAGAGTTTAAGTTTAATAAATTTCAACTTTTCTTCTTTAAACCTAAGAAAGCCTGTTTGTGCTGCTTTCTTTGCCTTATAATTAGAAAGTGGTGAACAAGGATTCACCATGGTTGAGCTAAAAACACAGTGTGTTTAAAATTAAACCCTGTTACAGTAAGACCAGGTGAAGGCTGAAAGGGAACCCTAGACCTCTTACTCACCTGGTCGTAACAACTTGCATTATCATCATTCCAGTCCCAATGCTGATACATTTTTAGGCAGCATTTAAATGACTGTAGAGTCACAAAACTAAGCTTTCTAAATAGGTTCCTGACTAAATGTAAAAATGTGTTAACAAATTTTCTGCTCCTCTTCCCCACCCCTTCCCTCAATGACTTTTCTGCAGGTTTGCGGCATGTGGAGAGTTGAAAATTGCTCCAACATGTCCCTACTTTGTGGGCCCCTCTCCCTCCCCACCTCTTACCCCTTCCCCCCTCCCCCACCCCTTTTCCATGTCCTGCTCACCTTGCCTGGAGATAAAAAAGGAAGACTTGCATTTATATAGCACCTTTCATAACCACAGGATGTCTCAAAGTGCTTGACAGCCAATAAGGTACTTTTGAAGTGTAGTCACTGATAATTGTGGGGGTGGATGTGGGGAGTCCCCTGTGCAGCTGATTACAAGCTCAGATCAGAGTGATTAGTACCAGTGCTCGGTGGACCAGTGCACCCCACGGATTGGATTTAGTCATCAAGACGGAGGTCCCACTGACTGGCCTGAAAGCAGTGGGGCAGGGTAGGGGGGGGGGGGGGGGTGCAATCGGCACACTGGCAGCTCAGCAGCCTCAGCCACAGGGAGAAGAAGACACAATGAATAGACTGTGCCCTCACAACCAGGTAAGTGAGGTCTGGAGGAACGGGAAGGCCAGTCAGGCAGGCCCTGTCAACAGGAGGGGGATTGGCAAGGGCATGAGGTGCTGTGGCTGTGGGAGCAGCCATTGCCACCGGGGGGCCCCTCTGTGGGCCAAACAGTGCCCAAATAAGCAGCCTCCCCACACCCCACCCCTCATCCCGAGCCTGCTGGGAGGCCGCCAGGGTTTACCTGGCAGTCTCCCCTTGTGGTAGAGGGCCCCCACCCCCACTGCTGCTGGTAAAATGCCAGTGGGAAGAGGCCGTTAATAGGCCTCGGGGCAGAGGGCTGTCTTCCACCATCCCTGCCACTGGCAAGGTGGCATTCCGGCAGGAAGGTAAAGACATTCCACCCCCACGTTCCCCTGCTATTTTACAGGCCACCCCACCCACCCCCCCCACCTCTCAGCCTGTCCCCAAACGGCTGATAAAATCCAGCACCACATTTCCACAACCTGTGATTAATGCCACAATCAGACGATTCCTGATGTTTCTGGCACTCGCACTGCCCACTCCTGCTATCACCTGTTGCAGCACGGGCCATGCCAGAAGTGACTGAAGCAGTGCTGCAGAGCACAATTTTGCAACCACAATTTTTTTAATGCCCCTATGAATTTTCTCCTGGATTGCTTGCGGCAGTGTCTTAATCTTCAATTCCTGGAGATTCCACATCTATCCTGGAGGGTTGGCAACGGTAGTGCAAGGCTGGCCTTGCAAGTCTTGGAATTGTAAAATCTGGAGGTGACAAGTCAAGCAAATGGAAACTAAACTTTTCCAAAAACTCTTCCAAATTAGCCTCTCCTCTAGAACCATCTTTTGTTTCTTTATTCTCCTTTTACCACCTTCATTTTGCCTTACACCATGATCCCTATTTGTTATTTAATCTCTCCTGCCTCCACCCTATCACAGACCTTCCCTTTTGTGTACTTACCCCAGCACCACCCAACCCACACTCAGCACCCTTTTTCCCAGCCTCTGTACTTACTTATAAACTGTTAAATCTCAAACTTTTTCCAGTTCTGATGAAAAGTCATCAACCTGAAACGTGAACTCTGTTTTTCTCTCCACAGATGCTGCCTGACCTGCTGAGTATTTCCAGAATTTTTTGATTTTATTTCAAAATTAGCCTGTTCAGTTCTCTCACACTTAAGGAAAGTCAGCACTTCCTTTATATTTGCCAAAATTTGCATCACCTACATTGAGCATATAATTTTTTCTAATTCTTTAATGGATGTGAGTATCACTTGCCAGGCCAGTATTTATTGCCTTCCCAGTTGCCCTTGAGAAGTGATGGTGAGCCACCTTCTTGAAATACTGCAGTCTATCTCCGAATATACAAACATATGAATTAGTAGCAGGAGTAGGCCACTCGGCCCCTCGAGCCTGCTCCACCATTCAATAAGATCATGGCTGATCTGATTATAACCTCAACTCCACATTCTCGCCTACCCCCAATAACCTTTCACTCCCTTGTTTATCAAGAATCTATCTACCTCTGCCTTAAAAATATTCAAATATTCAAAGTTTGTATTATATATAAATGATTTGGAGGAAAATGTAGCTGGTCTGATTAGTAAGTTTGCGGATGACACAAAGGTTGGTGGAGTTGCGGATAGTGATGAGGATTGTCAGAGGATACAGCAGGATATAGATCGGTTGGAGACTTGGGTGGAGAAATGGCAGATGGAGTTTAATCCAGACAAATGTGAGGTAATGCATTTTGGAAGATCTAATACAGGTGGGAAGTATACAGTAAATGGCAGAACCCTTAGGAGTATTGACAGGCAGAGAGATCTGGGCGTGCAGGTCCACAGGTCACTGAAAGTGGCAACGCAGGTGGATAAGGTAGTCAAGAAGGCATATGGCATGCTTGCCTTCATCGGTCGGGGCATAGAGTATAAAAATTGGCAAGTCATGTTGCAGCTGTACAGAACCTTAGTTAGGCCACACTTAGAATATTGCGTGCAATTCTGGTCGCCACACTACCAGAAGGATATTGAGGCTTTGGAGAGGGTACAGAAGAGGTTTACCAGGATGTTGCCTGGTCTGGAGGGTATTAGCTATGAGGAGAGGTTGGATAAGCTCAGATTGTTTTCACTGGAACGACGGAGGTGGAGGGGCGACATGATAGAGGTTTACAAAGTTATGAGCGGCATGGACAGAGTGGATAGTCAGAAGCTTTTTCCCAGGGTGGAAGAGTCAGTTACTAGGGTACATAGGTTTAAGGTGCGAGGGGCAAAGTTTAGAGGGGATGTGTGAGGCAAGTTTTTTTACACAGAGGGTGGTGAGTGCCTGGAACTTGCTGCCGGGGGAGGTGGTGGAAGCAGGTACGATAGCGACGTTTTAGAGGCATCTTGACAAATACATGAATAGGATGGGAATAGAGGGATATGGGCCCCGGAAGTGCAGAAGGTGTTAGTTTAGGCAGGCATCAAGATCGGCGCAGGCTTGGAGGGCCGAATGGCCTGTTCCTGTGCTGTACTGTTCTTTGTTCTTTGTTCATTGTACACTGACCCTATGCTGAGTTTTTCTGAGGCCCTGGTACATCGGAAGACCTGATATCGGGGGTCCCCAGCCTTGGTCGCATCCCCTTTCCCCTGTAACGAAGGTCAGGCAGATGGTGGGTGGAGATTTTGCAGCGTGCCCTCGCCCCACCCTCACAAACGTCCATCCTAAAAATGTTACCACTAGGTTAGAACCCAGCATAACTGGGTCCTTAGCCATTTCATTGTACTCCTGCCAACATTACAGCAGAAATATGCCAGAATGGCCCTATATTTTCAGGACCACATATTTTTGACTGAATAAGTTGGATTCATCCTTCAGTTTCTCTGCATCTTTGTTCTCTCCCTGGGCTAAAAGATGATGAACAATGGTAATTATTACCTTAATTAGTGAAGGCAGTTTACCACGAATAAACAGAAAGGTTTCCTTTGCTCTCTACTTAGTTGCACCTTTAGCCAGGTTGAGTAACCAATTGTATTAGCAACATGCGCAGCCTGAACTAGAAATGTGCCAATGGATGCATTACATTAATACAGGAAATAGCTGTCAGTTTCCAGGAGATCAGGCAACTCATGGCTTCCCATTGGCTCTCATTTAGCTGTGGAGCAAGGGATTCTGAGGTAGTTGTGTGGAATAGGGGGTGGGTGGGGACTGGGCCAAGGGCAGGGAAGGTCTAAACTTTCCTTGACACTCCTGAAGGAGCACTGCTGCTTTATCCTGGCCCTCACACTTCAGAAAGGCAGCTCCAAGGTGACACACTGCAAATTCCATTAATTCCATTAATTACAAACCTCCCATTAAGACCCTCTTTTGTCCCTAGTACATTCTGCCAGTTTTGCTAGCCTCCATCCAGTTGAGTCTGAGCTACAGTCTGTTGCATCAATACCAACTCAGTGCAGAGCTATTCCCAGACCCCATGTTGCATTTGTGGGTTTGTTGATGAACACCAGAATTTCCATCCATTGGTGCTAGACTAGAGGAATTCCTTTAATCGTGATTGACCACTGCTTTCAGCCAATGAAAGAATTATATTTGGGCACTCTTGCAGATGAAGACAACCCACTGATCCCATTTCTCCCCAGTACATTGCTGACCTCATGGTGTGCTGTATAACTTAACATTGCAAGAGCTCTTGGTCACATTGAAGTGGCTTCAATAATACTTTAAAGGCCTTTGCTTTTGTCCAACACCTCTTCTTCCCTTTGCTGTTGCTATAACAAGTTGGACCTTAATTGAATGAGTGGCTAATGGAGTCTAGCTTCAGTTTATTCATGATTTCAGATGCAGTTGAGGCAAGAAAATCAATGCCTACATCACCTGCCATCAGGTCCATCCTCTCAGCAGTCACACAGACCCAGTCCGAGGCTTGTACTCAATAAGATCCTTCCTGTGACTTTTACTCGATCGTTTACAGCAAAGATGCCACCAGCCACCTTGGCCTGGCAGTCACTTTCTGTTTTGAATACACCATCTTAACCAAAGGCTGCCCTGAATGAAGAAGGTAACCAGTGAGTGGTTTGAATTTTCCCAGCAATGTTCAACACAGAAACTGGAAATTATGGGACGCATCAAGCTATTGACGACTGGTCTTTGTGCTCCTCTGAACAATATGGTGATGCCACAAGATTGATGAACATCAGAAAGGAAGCCAAGGGCACGACTGCTGGAGAGATTTGCATCTTCCTTGAAGACTGGCATATTGCAGTCATCCAGGAAGGACAAGGACAGTGTGTTCTGCAAAGCCACCCAGAGATGTAAATGAAGTCTTGAGTGTCATCTGGTACCTGGGATCATGCGGCTTCTGAGGAATCCATTCACAGTGGCGTAGTGGTTAGCACCGCAGCCTCACAGCTCCAGCGACCCGGGTTCAATTCTGGGTACTGCCTGTGTGGAGTTTGCAAGTTCTCCCTGTGTCTGCGTGGGTTTTCTCCGGGTGCTCCGGTTTCCTCCCACATGCCAAAAGACTTGCAGGTTGATAGGTAAATTGGCCATTATAAATTGCCCCGAGTATAGGCAGGTGGTAGGGAAATATAGGGACAGGTGGGGATGTGGTAGGAATATGGAATTAGTGTAGGATTAGTATAAATGGGTGGTTGATGGTCGGCACAGACTCGGTGGGCCGAAGGGCCTGTTTCAGTACTGTATCTCTAACTAACTAACTAACTAACAAGGCAGCCCGAGCCCCAAGCACACCAAACTAACTACTAGTTTATTTGAGTGTAAAGCAAGACTTAACTCACATGATGCAATTGGTAAAAAGGAATTGTGTCTATGAGGATTCACTCAATTTATAATATTCCCAACAAATGGAACTCCTGACTAAGGTACAACCAGACAGTCACCGTGGACAGACAATTATCCCATTCAGATTGTGAGAACATTCTGCATCTTACATTTATCTTTCCATTAACAATTTATATCAGAAAACCAATTTGAGCTCGGCCCAAGAGATACCCAAATCGACATGTTTGTGACAGTGCTCCAGGACAATCTCACCTTCTTCCCCAAGTAACACCAAGGTCAATTTCATGAAACATCTGTTTGCATTTTATTGCACCTGGACTCAGCTCAGATTTATAATTGGTGCTGCGCAGTCTGCCTTATATTAGCTGGACAATGAGTATAACATGCTCATATCAACATGTACAAGTTGGCTGGGCAGTTAGCTGATCTGCACTGCTATTTACTCAATCTACCCTGCCTCCTCACAGCCAGTCATTTTCTTCATGGCACTCTGGCATGTTGCCAGTCAAATCTCTTTGGAATCTTCTAACACCAAATATGGTGAGATGTTGTGAGGACATGAAAGAGGCTATATAAATATAAATTCATTTACTCATTCATATGTGGTGCCAGTCTGCCCAATGCCTCTGGAAACTCTGGCCTTGTTAAGCTCTTGAGGGAGTGTTGTCCAGGCCGCCATTCCCCTCACCACCCCCCGCCCCCCAGTACCTCTTAGTTTCATAACCATGGGAGCCGATAGGTCTGAATTTCTAGAAACGTTTATCTTTTATTTGAGTATTGCTGAAAATAGAGACATGTTGTCAAAGCTTTTTGTCTTGCACTCATCAGGACAACTGTAAGAATAACTAATGTAAGGGAAAACAACAATTTAAGCTGCTTGAGAAGAGAGTGCTGATTGGTTGGCAAGTGAACTCTGATTGGTAGAGGCATTGCCATGACGAATGCACCAGTTTACTGTGACTGACAGTTAACTATCAAGCTTTGTTTAAAATTTAAACCAGGCAGCTTGACTCTGATTGGTCAAGGCATTGCCCTGAGGAATGAACCAGTGAATGGCTGACTCTTATTTTGTTCAGCTGAAACAGGCACAATGTTTGTACATTTTCTTTCTCTCTGTAAAGAACATTGCCCTGTGTATTAATATATGTAGCTTCCAGTACGTGCAATGCGCCACACTCCGAGCCCGACTGACAATCTTAAATTGGTTGTCAGTGAAATTCTTTGCACACTGAGGATTATTTCGCAAATATTGTCCAATCACGGAATCACATCTAATGTTGGACACTGTGTTTTGAGTTTTGCAAGCATGGGTTGGTTGGGTACGGCCCGTACCTTGCCTGTTGCGAACACCAGAAGGGACTTGTTTTTTGATACATGTTGTTTCTGTCTCTTCTTACAGCAGCCTCACCTCGCGTGCTGTAACAGAAGCCAAGATTCTGTTGGGTCTCTGCTGTGGATAGGAGCAACCATGTTTGGCTTAGGAGTTCCTAAAAACACCCCAAACCAATGGAGACCTGGCATAACTGGGTCACCGCCATTTCAATGGAAGCCTGGTGGAACCCTGCACAATTTGGGGACCAACATTAAGAGAATGTTCAAAAGTATCAGTGAGCAGTTCACCCCAGGAAATGTAAAGCAGCCACCATCTTACATAAGCCTTCAACCAGGGAACAAAAGCAAGAAGATTAATAACTCCCTACTCAAAAATAATCTACTTTCTCAGCAACTACTGTGCTTTAATATGCAATTTACCTTTTGTTTAAACGAACTTCCAACAGTGTGAAGAAGCATAAAAGCAATGTGACCCTGAACAACATCAGCTAAATCTTTTCCTGTGCCATTAACAAAGCAACTCTGAAAAGAGAAATTGTCGGGTAATGTTATTTTATTGAAGGCAACTAAATGCGAGCACACATCTGTATTAATACTATAACCTCAACTGTTATTGGCACTGGACAAATTTAAGGCCCCATTTAACTCTGGCCACTGGATGAGAATGGTTTGGACGGGGGTTAAAATGATGGTTGGCCGTTTCCACTGCATTCCTGGCGTACTCCCAACTGCCACCATTTTACTTGGCAGGTTTTCAGTCTCAGGCATGTGGTGGCCTTGTTAATATCTAAATGTCAGGTTCCTGTAACCCAATTAGGACCCCACAGGATATTTATTCTGGATCACTGCAGTCAAGCACAGTACTGGACCCACTAGAGAAACCTGACAACAAGCACAAGTGAGGCCCAAGAGAGACAATATTTTAAATTTTTTCATGGTGTTTGGTCCTCTTCTGCCACGGGCATCGCTCACCCTCCCTTGATCACAAATGACTCCAGACATCCCCCTCACCACTGCACGATACTGGGGACTCCTGCCATCCGAAATTTCATTCCCTCTCACCAGCCAGCTGGCAATTGCCCTCCAGCCACACCCCTTTAAATTGCTCAACATTGAAAGGTGTGTCTTACAGTATGAGGTAGAATAATTGTAGTTTATTACATACTGCACATTATTACCACTGTGGCACTGCAGCAACTCACCAAGGTTCATCCAATAGTATAACGGATGGGCATCGCTGGCAAAGCTGAGATATATTGCCCATCCCTAATTGCCCTTGAGAAGGTGGTGGTGAGCTGCCTTCTTGAACCACTGCAGTCCATTTGGGGTAGGTACACCCTCAGTGCTGTTAGGAAGGTAGTTCCAGGATTTTGACCCAGCGACAGTGAAGGAACGGTGATATAGTTCCAAGTCAGGATGGTGTATGACTTGGAGGGGAACTTGCAGGTGGTGGTGTTCCCATGCATCTGTTGCCCTTGTCCTTCTAGATGGTGGAGATTGCAGGTTTAGAAGATGCTATTGGAAGAGCCTTGGTGAGTTGTTGCAGTGCATCTTATATCCGGTACACACCATATCTACATCTACATCACTATATCTATATCTATATCCACGCTATTTAATCTTTTCATTATTTTAAACACCCCAATTAGACATCCCCACATTTTGGCCGTAACCCTGTAACCTTCAAGTACTTGTCGAACTCCCTGTTAAAATTATTTATGGAATCAGCTTCCACCAGCTTTTCATGTAGAGTGTTACAGATCCTGAAAACTCTCAGTGAAAAAAGATATTCCTCATCTCCAGTCTAGATCTTTAGTAATTGATTTAAATCTATGACATCTGGTTCATGACTCACACGCTGGAGGGAATAGTTTTCCTCTATTACTCTATCAAAACCTCTCATCATCTTGAAAACCTCGATTAGTTCACCTCTTAGCCTGTATTCCAAGGAGAACAGTCCTAACTTTTCCAACCTCTCCTCATAACTGAAGCCCCTTCATTCCTGGAGATTTCGATCTTCTTCAAAAAAATTAGCTAGTTTAATCACACATGAAGACAACAAGACAAGGCCTTAAGATAGCGAGGGAACTATGAATCCACTGCACCACACCAGCTAATGTATACAAAAGACATTGGAGGTGATGGACACCCACTATCTTTTCCACTGAAGCCCACTGGTAATCCATTATTGCAAATGAAAGAAAGAAAACAGAGTGATGTACTATTATTCTGCTACTCACCACTTCATTGTCACACAGGGTTAAGTAGAGCATTGTTATGTACTAAACGTATCTTAAAAATGCGCAAAAATATAAAGACTGCATCTTTATGGTGTTCAGTGTTTCCTTTTATCCATATGAACAATATATTTAGTGTGAGGTGTTCTATGCTTAGTTTGTATGCATTAAAGTATTATATTCTTTCTTGGGTAGTGTTCTATTGGAAGGAATAGATGTGTTGGTGCATTAATATTCTGAGGACCTGATTGCAGATTCTACCATTCCACATGGTAATGTTTGCTTCAATGGAACTTGCATTGAGCTGAGGGAAAGCTCAGGCATCTGGGTGGCGAGTGCTGGTTGGATCATCTGTATGAAATGCTTCTACTGGTAATGTTGAGTGCTTCGCTCCATTGTCCATGGAATGCTAAAGACCATTCTCAATGCACTTGGAAATACAACTATCAATGAGGGATTTGCAACAGCACAATGGTTTCTGCACAAAAGAGAGAAGTTGCAATGGTCAGGACATGCCATCCACTAGTAATATCGACACAGAAGCATGCAAACAGGAAGGTGCCGCTGAAGTTGCTGCTAGCCCCTTGCAAGCATCTGGCTATGTGCAACTGACGGAGAAGCAGACCCATAGTTGGAACAGCAGATGTTATTTCTGGGCATGCAATTCACTGAGGCAGTCTGTCAGTGAAATCACAAACAGGTCCTGGAGAAGCTGCTCAGAAATTCTACACCCTTATTCCTTCCAACAGCATATCATTTTATAGTATGCAGGAAAAATCTTGTATGCCAAGATAAATTGTAATACATTTTTAGATATGTTTGCTCTTTTTACTTTGTCAGCAATTGCAGAAGTATGTGACTGAACTAAAATTCTGCAGATGTTTCAGATTCACTAAAGGATACAAGCAGCCTCTTTCCGTGTTCAGTGGTAGAGCTCTTAATTTGGAGCCCCCTGCCATAATCTAAGGTGGCACTTTTGCTGTAGCACTAAGGGAGTGCTACATTGTTAATGTTGCTGTCTTTTGCATGAGCCAATTGCTGTGTAGGTGGACATAAAAGATGAGTGGGCAATTTTTGTCAATGCATTCAGGAGCTAATAATCCTCTGAGGCTCCTGAGCTGTGCTGAAATGCCAGTTCAGCCTGTGTTTAGTGCAAGACACCATCTTGGTAAAGGAGTTGAAGCACACTCAAGGAACAGCTGACCAGAGGCCTGTTAAGCAACTGATTGCCACTTAAAATGCCTGCTAGCACTCATTATCTAGGTTAGAACATAGAACATAGAAAAATACAGCACAGAACAGGCCCTTCGGCCCACGATGTTGTGCCGATCCTTTGTCCTCTGTCAAGGACAATTTAATCTATACCCCATCATTCTCTTTTATCCATATACCTATCTAAAAGCCGTTTGAAAGTCCCTAAAGTTTCTGACTCAACAACTTCCCCAGGCAAGGCATTCCATGCCCCGACCACTCTCTGGGTAAAGAACCTTCCCCTGACATCCCCCTTATATCTCCCACCCTTCACCTTAAATTTATGACCCCTTGTAACGCTTTGCTCCACCCGGGGAAAAAGTTTCTGACTGTCTACCCTATCTATTCCCCTGATCATCTTATAAACCTCTATCATGTCACCCCTCATCCTTCTCCGTTCTAATGAGAAGAGGCCTAGAATGTTCAGCCTTTCCTCGTAAGACTTATTCTCCATTCCAGGCAACATCCTCAAAGGCACTTTGGTGGCTAGCACTTGATCTAATGCCCTCTCCTGACAGCAACCAACTAAACCGGAATGAACAGGGTGTTGATGTCAATTTCAAGTGCTACTTAAAGAGATTTTCATCTGTTCATATTCATATTCATTGTTGCTAGAGTTGTGAAGAGGACCTCATCAAGAGAAACACATTGAGAGACTTTCTGGGAAACTGTCAGGATTTCATCAACATGCAATCCACATTTATTCTGGAAAGGCTATCATGACTTCACCTAAAAAGAGTGAGTACTATTCGACTTTACCTTATAGGAGTCACCAGGGAAAAGGGAGTGCTTGGTCATGGGCATCTTGCTAAGGGTCCCCCTTGGTCAGGATGGCAAATGGGAGGTGAAGATGAGCCCAAGCAGTGCAGTGCCAGCTGCTGTAGGAGAGAGGGACACAAAAGCAAGATGAACTTCTTACCCCCCCCCCCCCCCCCCATGGGTACAGTACATCTCTCCTCTTCTGGACCTCCTTCACCCTCTTCCCTGGTCCCTACACCATCCTGAAATATGTTGCTGTGTGCCAAACAGAGAACTCCTCACCTCCAGTGGAAGTGTGTGAGGAACCCACATATTGGGCTGGACTTTATAAGGATTGGCAGCAGGTCGCACACTGAAGAGACTCTGCGATCTCACGCCCGGTGGCTCATTTAAATAGTTGGGGCGGGCCGTCTGCCCCAACACCCCCAAATCACGTGGAGGGGGCGGGCCGCCCGTCCCCGCCGATGGCGTCAGCTGCCTGTGCACAGACGTTGATGCCATTTTTAAAGGGCTGTTAACCCTACTGGTGTATTTAAATATTTAAAGATAGAGTGAATTAAATTAAATAAATACATTTCTTTTGGCCCTTTCCCACCTCCCCAATAACAGCTAAATTAATTATTTGCCTTCCTGCCCCCCCAAAACACTTATCTTTAGCATCTGATCTGCCCCGCCCCCAAACTGCACAAACTTTAAACTATAACCCTTTCCAAAATCCCTACATGACATTCATTTGACCCCATTTCCCCCCCACCCCCCACCACCACACTGATAAACTTACCTCCTCCCCCCTTCCCACAAGTGTTGTGCATTGTTTCCCCAGACGGGGATCCAAAGAACAAAGAACAAAGATAATTACAGCACAGGAACAGGCCCTTCGGCCCTCCAAGCCTGCGCCGATCCAGATCCTCTCTCTAAACATGTCGCCTATTTTCTAAGGGTCTGTATCTCTTTGCTTCCTGCCCATTCATGTATCTGTCTAGATACATCTTAAAAGACTCCATCGTGCCCGCATCTACCACCTCCGCTGGCAATGCGTTCCAGGTGCCCACCACCCTCTGCGTAAAGAACTTTCCACGCATATCCCCCCTAAACTTTTCCCCTTTCACTTTGAACTCGTGTCCTCTAGTAATTGAAACCCCCACTCTGGGAAAAAGCCTCTTGCTATCCACCCTGTCTATACCTCTCATGATTTTGTACACCTCAATCAGGTCCCCCCTCAACCTCCGTCTTTCTAATGAAAATAATCCTAATCTGCTCAACCTCTCTTCATAGCTAGCGCCCTCCATACCAGGCAACATCCTGGTGAACCTCCTCTGCACCCTCTCCAAAGCATCCACATCCTTTTGATAATGTGGCAACCAGAACTGTACGCAGTATTCCAAATGTGGCCGAACCAAAGTCCTATACAACTGTAACATGACCTGCCAACTCTTGTACTCAATGCCCCGTCCGATGAAGGAAAGCATGCCGTATGCCTTCTTGACCACTCTATTTACCTGCGTTGCCACCTTCAGGGAACAGTGGACCTGAACACCCAAATCTCTCTGGACATCAATTTTCCCCAGGACTTTTCCATTTACTGTATAGTTCACTCTTGAATTGGATCTTCCAAAATGCATCACCTCGCATTTGCCCTGATTGAACTCCATCTGCCATTTCTCTGCCCAACTCTCCAATCTATCTATATTCTGCTGTATTCTCTGACAGTCCCCTTCACTATCTGCTACTCCACCAATCTTAGTGTCGTCTGCAAATTTGCTAATCAGTCCACCTATACTTTCCTCCAAATCATTAATGTATATCACAAACAACAGTGGTCCCAGCACGGATCCCTGTGGAACACCACTGGTCACACGTCTCCATTTTGAGAAACTCCCTTCTACTGCTACTCTCTGTCTCCTGTTGCCCAGCCAGTTCTTTATCCATCTAGCTAGTACACCTTGGACCCCAAGCGCCTTCACTTTCTCCATCAGCCTGCCATGGGGAACCTTATCAAACGCCTTACTGAAGTCCATGTATATGACATCGACAGCCCTTCCCTCATCAATCAACTTTGTCACTTCCTCAAAGAATTCTATTAAGTTGGTAAGACATGACCTTCCCTGCACAAAACCATGTTGCCTATCACTGATGAGCCCATTTTCTTCCAAATGGGAATAGATCCTATCCCTCAGTATCTTCTCCAGCAGCTTCCCTACCACTGACGTCAGGCTCACCGGTCTATAATTACCTGGATTATCCCTGCTACCCTTCTTAAACAAGGGGACAACATTAGCAATTCTCCAGTCCTCCGGGACCTCACCCGTGTTTAAGGATGCTGCAAAGATATCTGTTAAGGCCCCAGCTATTTCCTCTCTCGCTTCCCTCAGTAACCTGGGATAGATCCCATCCGGACCTGGGGACTTGTCCACCTTAATGCCCTTTAGAATACCCAACACTTCCTCCCTCCTTATGCCGACTTGACCTAGAGTAATCAAACATCTGTTCCTAACCTCAACATCCGTCATGTCCCTCTCCTCGGTGAATACCGATGCAAAGTACTCGTTTAGAATCTCACCCATTTTCTCTGAGTCCAAGCATAACATTCCTCCTTTGTCCTTTAGTGGGCCAATCCTTTCTCTAGTTACCCTCTTTCTCCTTATATATGAATAAAAGGCTTTGGGATTTTCCTTAACCCCGTTTGCTAAAGATATTTCATGACCCCTTTTAGCCCTCCTTAATCCCTCGTTTCAGATTGGTCCTACATTCCCGATATTCTTTCAAAGCTTCGTCTTTCATCAGCCGCCTAGACCTTATGTATGCTTCCTTTTTCCTCTTAGCTAGTCTCACAATTTCACCTGTCATCCATGGTTCCCTAATCTTGCCATTTCTATCCCTCATTTTCACAGGAACATGTCTCTCCTGCACGCTAATCAACCTCTCTTTAAAAGCCTCCCACATATCACATGTGGATTTACCTTCAAACAGCTGCTCCCAATCTACATTTCCCAGCTCCTGCCGAATTTTGGTGTAGTTGGCCTTCCCCCAATTTAGCACTCTCCCTTTTGGACCACTCTCGTCTTTGTCCATGAGTATTTTAAAGCTTACGGAATTGTGATCACTATTCCCAAAGCAGTCCCCTACTGAAACTTCAACAACCTGGCCGGGCTCATTCCCCAACACCAGGTCCAGTATGGCCCCTTCCCGAGTTGGACTATTTACATACTGCTCTAGAAAACCCTCCTGGATGCTCCTTACAAATTCTGCTCCATCTGGACCTCTAACACTAAGCGAATCCCAGTCAATGTTGGGAAAATTAAAATCTCCTATCACCACCACCCTGTTGCTCCTACATCTTTCCATAATCTGTTTACATATTTGTACCTCTATCTCACGCTCGCTGTTGGGAGGCCTGTAGTACAGCCCCAACATTGTTACCGCACCCTTCCTATTTCTGAGTTCTGTCCATATTGCCTCACTGCTCGAGTCCTCCATAGTGCCCTCCTTCAGCACAGCTGTGATATCCTCTTTGACCAGTAATGCAACTCCTCCACCCCTTTTACCTCCCTCTCTATCCCGCCTGAAGCATCGATATCCTGGGATATTTAGTTGCCAATCATGCCCTTCCCTCAACCAAGTCTCAGTAATAGCAATAACATCATACTCCCAGGTACTAATCCAAGCCCTAAGTTCATCTGCCTTACCTACTACACTTCTTGCATTAAAACAAATGCACCTCAGACCACCAGTCCCTTTATATTCATCATCTGCTCCCTGCCTGCTCTTCCCCTTAGTCACACTGACTTCATTATCTGGTTCCTTACAGGCTTTTGTTACTACCTCCTTACTGTCAACTGACCTCCGTAGGTGTGGGAGTGCCAGCCGCCGGGCTGAAGATCATGACAGGACATCAAGAGGAGGTGTAAGTATATTTCAATTAATTAATTAATTTAATTAATTTAAATATTCAAATTGTGGTCCCGTTGCCCAGCCGTGGGGAGGCCACCATGGAGCCTCGCTACCGCCGGGAGGATCCGGCCAGGCTTTGCCGGCGTCGAGGTCCATGGCGGGCCTCATCCGGGACCATCTTCAGGGCCCGCCTGCCACGGATCCCCACGTCGAGGGCTCCTTAAAATCAGACCAATTGTGTCTAATAAGCATTTGAGTGCTAAACCTGTAGGTTTCTACTTTATCACCTCCAGGCAAATTCAAATTATGGTAATCAGCAATTAGAACAAAAAGTGTCTGCTCAATCTGGACTTTCAGACAGGTGAGCCAGATTTGCAAAGCACCCAGTTAATGCCTGTTTCAGCCTTTGGCCAAAATAACCCCCGAGGTGGCACAGTTTCAAGAACAATTATCTCTCAAACAACACCAAAAACAAACTTACAATGAGCAAATTGTCTGCTACATTCGCCTATATCACAGTGACCTCATTTCCAAATAGAACTCATTGATAATGAAGTCCTTTGGGACATCCTGGGGAAATGGAAAGGTGTTTGAGAAATACAAGCCTTTTCTTTCTGTTCCCTTTCTTCTTTGAAAGCCCATAATTGATTCACTAATTTGCAAAGAGCAGTCACTGGAACCAAGCTGAATTTAAATAACCGTCTGTTCAATTCAATAAGTTGCCAAATACACACATATTTGGACAAATCTCATAGCCCATTTGTGCTTGCATTAAATAACTTGGCTCTTCCTTCAAGTAAACTGTTCACCAAGCAAGTTATTACAATAATTTATTGAATTAAACTGGGAAATGATTTTGTTGATTGAAGCTAATTTTAAAACCCTTATCTATCATGACAAAAAAAAGCAAACATGAAGCTAAGTCTTCCAAAAAAATTGCTTAATTTTTGTCATAGGGATAATTTTCAGAGTATGTCTGTGCACTCTGTCTGCAGTTACCTGATATGTGCTGGCAATTGATAAGTTTAGTTTAGAGATACAGCACTGAAACAGGCCCTTCGGCCCACCGAGTCTGTGCCGACCATCAACCACCCATTTATACTAATCCTACACTAATCCCATATTCCTACCACATCCCCACCTGTCCCTATATTTCCCTACCACCTACCTATACTAGGGGCAATTTATAATAGCCAATTAACCTATCAACCTGCAAGTCTTTGGCATGTGGGAGGAAACCCACGCAGACACAGGGAGAACTTGCAAACTCCACACAGGCAGTACCCAGAATTGAACCAGGGTCGCTGGAGCTGTGAGACTGCGGTGCGAACCACTGTGCCGCCCCTAAGACTCCCCAAAGCCAGTGCAGTCCAAAATATTACAGCTAGATATCATTTGCTCTTCTCACCACTGGAACTCTGCAGACTTTGGGATGTCCTGAGGTTAATATCCGGTCTTTCTGTGATAAGGTCTAGAAGAAAGAAAGACTTGCATTTCTATAGCGCCTTTCATGACCTCAGGACATCCCAAAGTGCGTTACAGCCAATGAAGTACTTTTGAGTTCTAATCACTCTTGTAATAGGAAATGCGGCAGCCAATATGCACACAACAAGATCCCATAAACAGAAATGTGATAATGACCAGATAATTTGTTTTTTTTAAAGAAAGATTTACTCCCAGAACCTAATTCAGGACAATGGGCAAATGTTAATGCCTGTTTGAACAAGGCTAAATCACAAAATTACCACCCTTTAATGCACATGTGCCAACTCTAACACAAATATCAAATGAAACCCTTGAGAGTTGAAGTTCCCCTGTTCACATGAATCACAACATGAGAGTGTTCATTTATTCCCAGTGTGCTTCTAGTAGAAACTCTCAGAATATGCAATTATAAGTACAGTGTTTTTTTTGCAGGATCAGTTCACATTCTTTTCTACAGTGGTGGAAAACTATCTCGGAAAATACTAAATGGATAGGTTCACCATTGCTGCAGTCTGCTGTTCTGTTTCTCAAACTTGTGCCTTCAAAGTTTCTTAGTTACTAAAGTAATAATGTTAAATACTAATGTACAGCACAGCGGGTGTACCTACCCCATGTGGAATGCAGCTGTTCAAGAAGGCAGCTCATCACCACCTTCTCGAGGGCAATTAAGGATGGGCAATAAATGCTGTCCTAGCCAGGGACGCCCACATCCCATGAACAAATTAAAACAAATAAGAGATTTTGTGAGTCTTTCAGTTTCATAAGAAGTCCAAGATATGGCTCAACCTATTTTATTTGAAATTGAAAAATTAGTTTTGGATTGCCTTGGCGTGTTTAATCTTCCTGTGATCTATCTCCTGAAGCCAGCCTTTCTAGAACAACTCAAAGATTCCAACGCTATTAATCATTTATTGGTATACACAAGACATTTCTTGCTAGAGGTTTAAATTTATAAACCAAGCATAACGTGTACATCACTGATTCCATTGATTTTTCCCTGATTGATGGAACAGTACAACTTGTCAAAACTGATACATTTTGAGCTGTTGAGGTATGGAGCCTCGTTAAACTTGTTCAGTATAAAAAGAAAAATAACAGCAAATACAGGAAATTTACAATGAAACAAGGAAGTGTGGAAATACAATATCCGAAGGGAGAAAAGGAAAATATTTCTGGTGCAGACTCTTCCTCAGAACAGAGTTGTGTTTCTCTCTCATATTTCATGTTATTATTGCTTGACTCTTAAAATCAGTTTTAAAGATCTGTTAATGAGAAACTTTTTATTCAATTAAACTTTATCCCACTTAAACTTTCAAGCTGCTCCAGTGACAGGTTCAGTGCCTGTGGTCATCAGCAGGCTGGCCAAAAGCCTAATCGTGAACTATAGGGCTGAGTGCAGAACCCAGAGAACCATTACATATTGTGCATTATAAATTTAAATTATCAAATTTTCATATCGGTTAAACAGCAGTTTTAACTGCATTGAGAAATGTGAGTGAAGCATTATTATAAGTCAATCATGACTGACCACTTTTCTGTCACTCGCACTAACAAACCTGTGTCTGTAAGAGCTTGAGAGACAGAAACATTCCATACTACATGGAGAAGAAAGATTCTTAAACAGCACATTGCACGAGTTGGCCACCCCAGCAGTGAAGAGAAACAGTGAGACAGAAAATGGAAATGGGTGATTATTGCCAAGAATAAGGAGCACTCCGGTTGAGGCAGTGCTGGACGTTCCTAGACACTTGGGGGTCTGCACAGTGGCGCAGTGGTTAGCACCGCAGCCTCACAGCTCCAGCAACCCGGGTTCAATTCTGGGTACTGCCTGTGTGGAGTTTGCAAGTTCTCCCTGTATCTGCGTGGGTTTTCTCCGGGTGCTCCGGTTTCCTCCCACAAGCCAAAAGACTTGCAGGTTGGTAGGTAAATTGGCCATTATAAATTGCCCCTAGTATAGGTAGGTGGTAGGGAAATATAGGGACAGGTGGGGATGTGGTAGGAATATGGGATTAATGTAGGATTAGTATAAATGGGTGGTTGATGGTCGGCACAGACTCGGTGGGCCGAAGGGCCTGTTTCAGTGCTGTATCTCTGAACTAAACTAAACTAAACTAATTAGATAAACAGTGGAAACTAGGCTTTCATTTCTTGCTCAGATCTGATAACTAATTATTTCTTACATCCACCTGTTTCAGCTCAGACTAGGCCAATAGATGGAACTCTGGCCAATATATCGAGTTCAACAATAAATCTTGTTAAGAGAAATTGATTGATTGAACTTTTGAATGATCTCAGAAAAAAGCTGTGTTGCATAATTTTTTCACAGCTAAACTTCATCACTTTGTTTAATGAGAAAATCTATAGACTCATTATGATAAATTTGTGTAAGACATCTGTTCAGTGAAATAGAAATATAAAATATGAAATCTATATTTGTCTGATCTTAAAAATAGACACAACCATTTCTATGTCAAATGCCTCGACAGCCGTGTTTAATCATTGTATTGTTTTAAATAAAGATGACAGATAATTTAGTAAATATTACAATAATGGGTAACCTTTCTAATATATGAGAAATATGTTTTTGTATCAATGATTTTATTTTTAAGAAGCTATACTTATTTTAAGAACAAGATGGGACAGTTGGAACTGAAATGTTTATCAATAGTTCAATCACAATGGACTCAGTCTTTGAAAGGACATTTTCATTAAGCTTATGTTTACAGTGTATCTGATATAAGGATTTACTGTCGCAAAAATACTGTTTCTTTAGTGCAGTTCCAGAGATTGACATTGATTTGGGGTGTTATCACATCTGCTGCCTGTTATATGTCCACTCGATATTCCGTTCGATTGAAGTCAGTAATGCACAGATGATATGATACTAATCAGGACAAATTTCTATCCCATAGAGTTCAAATCAATCAGCAAATCTCACGGGAATATTTCTGCTGCAAATGATCAGATTTATTGAATTCAATCTCACAACTTGACATGATTTAGAACTTGACCTCGGGGTCCTGGTCTACTAAAGAATCTACTCCAACCAAACTAGATGATGTTTATTAATGGCAGAAATATATCATTGAAAACTGACAGGAAAATAATGTGCTTTGTTATCAACAGCAATCTTCTAATGCAAGTATTCTCTGTGTTACTCTTCCCACCTTTTTCTCAATCTTCCAGCGGTTGATCACATCTCCTAATTTCTCTTTCTTTGGCTTGGTATCTGGTTTTGGTTCAATGACGTATATAGGATTTTTTTTACATTAAAGACACGATCTAAATTTAAGTTGTTGTTAAATAGTAACTGTTGCCCAACCCTTTTGTTTTAATCTTCCAGCTAATTCTCTTTGGCCTCCTTATCTCGAGAGACAATGGGTAAGCGCCTGGGGGTGGTCAGTGGTTTGTGAAGCAGCGCCTGGAGTGGCTATAAAGGCCAATTCTAGAGTGACAGGCTCTTCCACAGGTGCTGCAGAGAAATTTGTTTGTCGGGGCTGTTACACAGTTGGCTCTCCCCTTGCGCCTCTGTCTTTTTTCCTGCCAACTACTAAGTCTCTTTGAATCGCCACACTTTAGCCCCGCCTTTATGGCTGCCCGCCAGCTCTGGTGGACGCTGGCAACTGACTCCCACGACTTGTGATCAATGTCACAGGATTTCATGTCGCGTTTGCAGACGTCTTTAAAGCAGAGACATGGACGGCCGGTGGGTCTGATACCAGTGGCGAGCTCGCTGTACAATGTGTCTTTGGGGATCCTGCCATCTTCCATGTGGCTCACATGGCCAAGCCATCTCAAGCGCCGCTGACTCAGTAGTGTGTACAAGCTGGGGATGTTGGCCGCCTCGAGGACTTCTGAGTTGGAGATATGGTCCTGCCACCTGATGCCAAGTATTCTCCGGAGGCAGCGAAGATGGAATGAATTGAGACGTCGCTCTTGGCTGACATACGTTGTCCAGGCCTCGCTGCCATAGAGCAAGGTACTGAGGACACAGGCCTGATACACTCGGACTTTTGTGTTCCGTGTCAGTGCGCCATTTTCCCACACTCTCTTGTCCAGTCTGGACATAGCAGTGGAAGCCTTTCCCATGCGCTTGTTGATTTCTGCATCTCGAGACAGGTTACTGGTGATAGTTGAGCCTAGGTCAATTACATTAACCCAGCTAATTACATTTGACAATAACCAGCATGCCTTGGTGAAAATGTCATTGGATATTAAACACTTGCCGTGCTGTCAATTTCTTTATTTATTCCCCAGCACACTTTAGAACAGTAGCTCACACTATAATCAAAGAGCCTTGTTAAAGCCTCCTCTCCTTCCAATCTGCACTCTTTCTCTATCATTGCAGCTTCTCTAAATAGAACTGGGCAATTAGCATAAATGTTTGGCAGATATAGGAGCAGTTTTGTATTGGCAATGCAAGTTCATGGTGGACTAGCCTGAGCTTCATAAAATTTAGGGACACAAAGGCTGGAACCTTCCTGGCCCCTTGGAGGCAGTTTTGGAGTTTGGGGGGTGCTGGAGAAGGGTGGTGTTGCTGGGAAAATATTAGAAAACTCTTATCAGGACAGCTCCCCAATATTGCCCATACTCTTGGCAAGTGTCCCAGGGGTAGGCTGCCACAGGAATCGGAGGCAGGCAGCCAATCGATTCAATTAAGGCCCCAATCAAGGGCTATTATCCTACATGGACAAAACTTTCCTGCCGTCGGATAGGCCCACCACTGAGTCTGGAGCCTGGCAACTACTTGGAGGCGGCCTCCTGGCGGCAGGAATCCCCGTCCACACCGAAGGCCCTAACGCCTCTGGGCCTTCATTTTTTATTAAAATGTTCCGCAGCCATCCAAGATCGCCTCTATTTTGAGGCACCCTCGTGCTTACTTACCTGCCTCAGCAGCACCCACCTCTCCTGATGGGCTGCTGGCTGTTCAGTAGTGCAGGCCCTCACATTGTACCTCCCTGTTAATTGGCTATCTCTTCTAAGATCACTGCACCGTGTGGACACCTGACACCAGCAGGGTTAGTACCAGCAAATGATCCCGGCCATTGATTATTTTCTATGTCCGGATGATTCCAGTCAAAGTTCCTCAGACTCTAGCACTGTAGGCACAGTGGGGGAGGTTATGTGGCTGCCAGCCTGTGGTGCCCCAATGCCACCCCAAATCCAAGCTCATCAACATTTGCATCTGGGCTGGGCACCGATGCCATTGGCAGAATTATTCCGATGCAATCCTCAGCATGGGGCCACTTCCATCGGGGATTGACCCTGGCTCACAAATACACCTGCATTATGCAGCCATACCTAAAGCTGGAGGACAGTGGAGGTGGAAGAGGTGGGATTTTCCATACATGATGCCATCCCATCAGCCCCTCTTTTCCTGTGAGGTAAGCACAAAGAGAGAGGTGGGATCAGGTGCAAGAAGCACTTGGCCCATCACCCTATAGAATTTGTCAACATGCACATAAAAGTAGAGGACAACCAATGGAAGTGTTGTGATGTTACTTTAACTGCCTGAATACTAGTTAACATACTGCTGAATATGTAAATTGTGTGGTATACATCATCACAGGAAGTGATGCAAGCTAACATGTGCTATAGTAGTTGGAGCAGTGTTAGTCAATAGGTGGCACTTGTATTCAAGAGCTTTCCTGTAATTCTGTTATTCTGTAATAAAAAACCCTACATTCAACTTACCATTCATCACATCACAGTGGTTGGTACGTTTGTGTTAGAAACCAATAACACAACAGGAAGTAGTCCATATGTCAAACTCCAGCTGGCCTATAATCTAATGGCATTATTACCCTTCTCCCCTCTCTGCCCCCCTCAACCTATCTTCCCCCTCAACCTCCCCTCCACCCCCAAAAAACCCAGCAATTTTAGGCCCAGGATTTTAAATAGGTGTTGAGACTACAGTTATACCTGACTCAGTGATGGAAGGACAATCAAATCCCCACTTACTTTACATATACACACACTCAGCCACACTCTCTCACTCCCACACACACTCACACCCACACACAAACTCACTCACACACACTCTCACAAACCCACACACACTCACTCACACACTCATTCACACTTACACATACTCACACTCACACCCACTCAGTCACAGACACTCACACTCACACCTATACCAGTGCAGAAGAAATAAAATGTCCCAAACAGCCCAGGAAAGCTAAACAAATTGTTTGCATAAAGGATGGTAATTTGATTTATGGGAGAAGTTGAAGAAAGGTAAGATAAGGTTGGACCAAATCAAGATTAATGATGGCTTGCGTAGCTGCTGTGTAAAGCATTCCATCACATTTCCATGCTTAAAGCTAAGACAGCCAATTTGGCTTCATGAGTAAATCAATAAATGAGAATTATTGTACTGTCTGGACTTCCCTGATTTAACCACGGTGGATGACACAACCAACACTTCACCACATAAGTTGAGAAGCTGGCCACACAAATCTACTTACACTGAAACACTTTGGACAGCAGATTCATCAATAGTTGATCTTTTGATCAGGGCCTGGATTATCTTTTTCTAAATTTTATTTTAAGGACCCCCCAACTCCTCACCACTGAAATGTTGTGTGTGACAGGCTTGCTGCACGTGATTCTGTTAGATAGCATTGAATTGGAGGAACCAATGGAAAATCAGCATTAACCTGCACTTGCATAACAGTGATCATGTCAGACTGTGTCCAAACGATCAACACAGCAATCACTTTACTACCTGATTTACCTATAACACACTGGATGGAGCAGTAAGTCCAGTAAAACCATAAAAGGTTTAACAATGAGATTGCAAATAATTGTAAAGGGAATAAATGAAAGGACATCCACAGAAGTAAACCTTTGAAGAGATGACACTGCTAACATTATATTGAGAATATAACAATATACACCCTGCCCAACTCTCATGTCCAATTGCATTTAATGCTGCTGATCTAATTTTGCCAGTTTTACAATTCTGCTGAAGTTGAAATTTACCTGCTTGATGTCTTCAATGACTTAATTTAGATGCTGAAATTGATTATTTGAATAATTTTCCTTTAGATTTTAATCCCCATCTTCTGTAATGTTTATAATTTAAGTCTATATATGCCACACACCATTTCCTCAAATAAGGATGATGGACACATGATAGAGTCCTAGGTCTCTCCTTATGAAAGCTCTGACCTCATTCCTAGGGAGTGCAATAAAACATCCAAGCTGACTCAATCTCAATTTCTCGCTATCTTTCTGTGTTAAATCATCCTGTCCTTCCCTGATGACTCAGTTGGAGATGCACACCCAGTCTTATCACTCTGTGGTATAGCATGTTACAGTGTTTTGGTCCAGCAATTCATTGGGCTGCCAAGATACTTTTTAACTATCTATGAAGGAACAGAAATTGATTTGCTCATAAATATCTGAGGCAGGATGAATGAAAAAAACTGTTCTTGCTTCAGAGTTTTGATTTGGTTCAACCTGATCTGTCTCAGTGCTCATCAAACCCAAACTAAAACTCTCACTCCTCATGTAACTTTTATTAATAGTTAATTTTCAATATTTCTTTATAAATTAAGAAATACTTTGCTCTCTTTATCAGTTCCACAGCTATTTCAACTTTCTACAGTAGAATGCCTGGCTGGCATCTAGATAAGCCAGAATTTCCTCCAAATGAACAATGATATTAATCCATCTTTTTTTCCATGACTCCATCCCCCTTGCTGGCTGCTAGACAGACTAAACCTGACATTGCACAACCTCAATGTCCTGTTCTACACTGGACTGAATGTCAAAACATATATCTTATCCATTACCAAACCTGTTTACTTTCAGCTCACAATGTTGCCCATATCTTTCCCTCCCTCACCCACATCACCTCAGAAACACACATGCACACTTAGTTATCTTCACATTCGACTTACATAGAATGACATAGAAATTACAATAGAGAAACATGGCCATTCAGCCCAACCAGTCTGTCTTGGTGTTTATCTGCCAAATGAGCAGTAGTCACAATCCCATTCCTATAGCCATTTCCTTGAGCCACTAATCTAACGTATTCTTACACATTGCCCTTGTCTGTACGTCAATCACAAACTGTAATAATACATTTCATAGCCTCACAACCTTCTACATAAAAAACCTTCTCCTGCTCTCTGTCCTAAATCTTACATCTATGTCCCCTCAAGGCATCTTCAATCATCTCCCCAATATCCTCTTTACCAGCTTCCCCAGTTTTATTCCACACAAATTCCAAATCATCCAATACGCTAATGCTCACATCCTGTTCTATACCAACTCTCACTCATCCATCAATACTATACAAGCTGACCTCCACTGATTGCTCATCCTCCAACATACTGAAATCAGAATTCTTGTCTATAAAGCCCTCATAGCATTGCCCCACAGTATCTACACAACCTCTTCCAGCTCTATTTCTGAGTCCATGCTCTCCAGTCTCTGACTCTGGCTTCCTCTGCATCCCCTCTCCTGTGCTCCTTCATTGGTTCATGGGATGTGAGCATTGCTGGCAAAACCAACATTTATTGCCCATCCCTAATTGCCCTTGAGAAGGTGGTGGTGAGCTGCCTTCTTGAACCGCTGCAGTCCATGTTGGGTAGTTACACCCACAGTGCTGTTAGGGAGGGAGTTCCAGGATTTTAACTCAGGGACGTGAAGGAATGGCGATATAGTTCCAGGTCAGGATGATGTGTGACTTGGAGGGGAACTTTCAGGTGGTGATGCTCCCATGCACCTGCTGCCTTTGTTCTTCCAGGTGGTAGAGGTCGTGGGTTTAATCTTAGCCCTACTCCCTACAACTTCTTTCCTAAACCCTTCCAGCTTGTTACTTCTCTCTCGCTTTAAAAGAGTTCCTAACAACAAAATGTTTGCTGCTTGGTGTCCATATTCTCCGATGAAAACTGCCTTGAGATGTTTCACTTCATTAATGAAACTATAAAATGCAAGTTGCTGAATTTTTGGAAATTTTCTATAGTCAGACAATCACTTGTACTGTGGAGAAGAGCCACTGCCAGATTAATAGCACATATGAATTTCTTTTCTCAGCAAGATAATTAGTTGTTAATTAATCTGCTAATTTTAGGACATTGAAAGGCATTAAAAGGCTGTGGTGATATGTACATAAAGTCTTGCAAGAAAGCTAGAAATATTTGTAAAGCTGCTCGTTCATTTGGACAATATTGATAAATTACGTTTTCCTGCACCTAATACTGAAGCTGCACCAAATTTTAAAAACAGCATGAGAAAAGTTTTTTTCTTTTATAAAGGGAAGTTTTAACCAAACTGAATTTTCTGTCGATAACTAATGTGGTCAAAGTTTGAACCAAACCGTCCTCGCTTGTTCTAGTAACTGAGCCCAAAAGTGAGATCATCCTTTCCCAGCAAGTTAAAATGTTACTGGATATTCCAGGAAACTGCAAATTAGGTTCAGTTAGTAATCAATCTGTACTCTCTATATAAAACAAAAACCTTCAAATAAATATATTTGAACTTTTGTAACAATTGGGAACTGTTTTTAAACACTATTAAATGAGAATCCTGGGAAAGAAGACAAGATAAATCAAAGACGAGTGGATTTTAAAAGCCTGTAGATTGTAGGAAAAGTGATCTAGGTAAGGAATTGCACAGCTTTGAGGATTTAGGCTTGAGTAGACAGCAGTGAATGAAAATACAATTTGGGTTGGATAAAATTCCATTGTAATCTAAGTGTTGACATTGAATATTATTTATATTGTTTTGGGAAATGACCATTAACAATTTCCAAATGTAACTATGGGTTTGATGTAAAAGAAAATTTCACAATGACGCACCTCATCAAATGCTCTTTAGCAGGATATTACTTCATAATGTGTTTATCAACTTTGCTTCCAATTTCCACCTTCTCTCACCTTTACATGGTCCATCTCCGACACTTCCCTTCCCTTCCTCGACTTCTCTGTCTCCATCTCTGGGGATAGGCTCATTATAATTCATTATAAGCCCACCGACTCCCACAGCTACCTGGACTACACTTATTCACACCCTGCCTCCTGTAAGGACTCCATTCCATTCTCCCAGTTTCTCCATCTCCAACGCATCTGCTCTGATGATGCTACCTTCCACTATAGCACTTTTGATATCTCTTCCTTTTTCCTCAACCAAGGATTCCCCCCCACTGTTGTTGACAGGGCCCTCAACCGTGTCCGGCCCATTTCCTTCACCTCTACCCTTACCCCTTCCCCCCCCTCTCAGAACTGTGACAGGGTTCCCCTTGTCCTCACTTTACACCAACCAGCCTCCACATCCAAAGGATCATCCTGCACCATTTCCGTAAGTCCAGCGTGATGCCACTACCAAACGCATCTTCCCCTCCCCTCCCCTCCCCTGTCAGCGTTCCGAAGGGATCGTTCCCTTCATGGCACCCTGGTCCACTCCTCCATTACCCTCATCACCTCATCCCCTTCCCATAGCACCTTCCCATGCAATTGCAGGAGGTATAATACCTGCACTTTTACCTCCTCTCTCCTCACTATCCAAGGACCCAAACACTCCTTTCAGGTGAATTGGCGATTTACTTGTACTTCTTTCAATTTAGTATACTGGTGTGTATAAAGGCATGATCATTGAAGAACGATAAACACAACTGGTTGAGCACAGCAATTGGACTAGAGGTGACTAGACACTAAATTGGATCTTGAGGGAGCTACATGAAGTGAAGACACAGCACAGCTGGTTTCATGATTCCAGTGAAAGAGCTGAGCTTCCTGATGATGTTGTTCTGCCGGGTATTTCTCCATGCACTAAGCTCTCTGTCTTCTCCACCGAAAACCGTTGCTTAAAGTTTGAATATGTCCCCAAGATGAACATTTTAAACATTTCAGTCCTGCAACAAGTTCAAATCCCAGCCTTGATAGCTATTTATGTTCAAGCTAGCCCTGGAGATTAGGATTCCCCAGTGCCAATCAAGTTAGTTTAGATGCATTTAAGGGGAAACGAGATAAACACATGAGGGAGAAAGGAATAGTAGGTCTTAGAACACAGAACATAGAACATAGAACAGTACAGCACAGTACAGGCCCTTCGGCCCACAATGTTGTGCCGACCCTTTAACCTACTCTAAGATCAAACTACCTACATACCCTTCATTCTACTATCATCCATGAACCTATCCAAGAGTCGCTTAAATGTCCCTAATGTATCTGCTTCTACTACCACTGCTGGCAGTGCATTCTACGCACCCACCACTCTCTGTGTAAAGAACCTACCTCTGACATCTCCCCGAAACCTTCCTCCAATCACCTTAAAATTATGCCCCCTGGTGATAGCCCTTTCCACCCTGGGAAAAAGTCTCTGGCTATCCACTCTATCTATGCCTTTCATCATCTTGTACACCTCTATCAAGTCACCTCTCATCCTTCCTCGCTCCAATGAGAAAAGCCCTAGCTCCCTCAACCTTTCTTCATAAGACATGCCCTCCAGTCCAGGCAGCATCCTGGTAAATCTCCTCTGCACCTTCTCTAAAGCTTCCACATCCTTCCTATAATGAGGCGACCAGAGCTGAACACAATATTCCAAGTGTGGTCTAACCAGGGCCTTATAGAGCTGCAGCATAACCTCGCGGCTCTTAAACTCAATCCCCCTGTTAATGAAAGCCAACACACCATACGCCTTCTTAACAACCCTATCAACTTGGATGGCAACTTTGAGGGATCTATGGACGTGGACCCCAAGATCTCTCTGTTCCTCCACACTGCCAAGAATCCTGTCTTTAAGCCTGTATTCTGCATTCAAATTCGACCTTCCGAAATGAATCACCTCACACCTTTCCAGGTTGAACTCCATCTGCCACTTCTCAGCCCAGCTCTGCATCCTGTCAATGTCCCGTTGCAACCTACAACAGTCCTCCACACTATCCACAACTCCAGCAACCTTTGTGTCATCGGCAAACTTGCTAACCCAGCCTTCCACTTCCTCATTCAAGTCATTTATAAAAATCACAAAGAGCAGAGCTCCCAGAA
Source organism: Heterodontus francisci (assembly GCF_036365525.1). Lineage (NCBI taxonomy): Eukaryota > Metazoa > Chordata > Chondrichthyes > Heterodontiformes > Heterodontidae > Heterodontus > Heterodontus francisci. Next base: position 898,181 of record NC_090407.1, on the reverse strand, counting down.
CAGATCCCTGCGGAACACCACTGGTCACCGAGCTCCATGCTGAATACTTTCCATCTACTACCACCATCTGTCTTCTATGGGCCAGCCAATTCTGTATCCAGACAGCCAAATTTCCCTGTATCCCATGCCTCCTTACTTTCTGAATGAGCCTACCATGGGGAACCTTATCAAATGCCTTGCTAAAATCCATATACACCACATCCACTGCTCTTCCTTCATCAATGTGTTTTGTCACATCCTCAAAGAATTCAATAAGGCTTGTGAGGCATGACCTGCCCCTCACAAAGCCATGCTGACTATCTCTAATCAAACTATGCTTTTCCAAATAATCATAAATCCTGTCTCTCAGAATCCTCTCCAATAATTTTCCCACCACCGACATAAGACTGACTGGTCTATAATTCCCAGGGTTATCCCTATTCCCTTTCTTGAACAAGGGAATAACATCTGCCACCCTCCAATCATCTGGTACTACTCCAGTGGACAGTGAGGATGCAAAGATCATCGCCAAAGGCGTGGCAATCTCTTCCTTCGCTTCCCGTAATAACCTTGGGTATATCCCGTCTGGCCCCGGGGACCTATCTGTCCTCATGTCTTTCAAAATTTCCAGCACATCCTCCTTCTTAACATCAACCTGTTCGAGCATATCAACCTGTTTCACGCTGTCCTCACAAACGACCAGGTCCCTCTCACTAGTGAATACTGAAGCAAAGTATTCATTAAGGACCTCCCCTACCTCCTCCAACTCCAGGCACAAGTTCCCTCCACTATCCCTGATCGGCCCTACCCTCACTCTGGCCATCCTCTTGTTCCTCACATAATTGTAGAACGCCTTGGGATTTTCCTTAATCCTACCCGCCAAGACTTTTTCATGTCCCCTTCTAGCTCTCCTAAGTCCATTCTTCACTTCCTTCCTGGCTACCTTGTCACCCTCTAGAGCCCTGTCTGATCCTTGCTTCCTCAACCTTAAGTAAGCTTCCTTCTTCCTCTTGACTAGCTGTTCCACATCTCTTGTCATCCAAGGTTCCTTCACCCTACCATCCCTTCCTTGCCTCATCGGGACAACCCTATCCAGCAGTTGCAGCAAGTGCTCCCTAAACAACCTCCACATTTCTGTCGTGCATTTCCCTGAGAACATCTGTTCCCAGTTTATGATCCCCAGTTCCTGCCTAATAGCATTGTAATTCCCCCTCCCCCAATTAAATATTTTCCCATCCCGTCTGCTCCTGTCCCTCTCCATGACTATAGTAAAGGTCAGGGAGTTGTGATCACTATCACCGAAATGCTCTCCCACCAAGAGATCTGCCACCTGGCCTGGTTCGTTGCCAAGCACCAAATCCAACATAGCCTCCCCTCTAGTCGGCCTATCTACATATTGAGTCAGGAAACCTTCCTGGACACACCTGACAAAAACTGCTCCATCCAAACTATTTGCACTAAGGAGGTTCCAATCAATATTAGGGAAGTTGAAGTCATCCATGACAACAACCCTGTTACTTCTGCACCTTTCCAAAATCTGCCTCCCAATCTGTTCCTCCGTGTCTCTGTTGCTATTGGGGGGTCTATAGAAAACTCCCAATAAAGTGACTGCTCCTTTCCTGTTTCTGACCTCCACCCATACTGACTCAGTGGACAAACCCTCCTCGACGACCTCCCTTTCTGCAGCTGTGATACTATCCCTGATTAGCAATGCCACTCCCCCACCTCTTTTACCTCCCTCCCTATTCCTTTTGAAACATCTAAACCCCGGAACATCCAACATCCATTCCTGCCCCTGTGATATCCAAGTCTCCGTAATGGCCACAACATCATAGCTCCAAGTACTGATCCATGCTCTAAGTTCATCACCCCTATTCCTGACACTTCTTGCGTTAAAATAGACACACTTCAACCCATCATACTGGCTGCAACTTTGCCCTGTCAACTGTCTAACCTTCCTCACAGACTCTCTGCACTCTGTATCTGCCTGTTCAACAGCTACCCCATTCACTGATAGGTCTTGCTGATAGGGTGAGATGAAGTAGGATGAGAAGAGGCTTGTGTGGAGCAAAAACACCAGGACAGACAAGATGGGCCAAATGGCCTGTTTCTGCATTGTAAAACTCTATATAATTCTTTATCAATTACTTGTGTGAGGGAGGAAAACCTTCTAGGGTTTCTTCATCTTCAATTCTTCAATGGATGCCGAGCGGAAGAGTGGCTGAATGACTGGTGCATGAATGTCGATATTTGCAAATTGGAATGTTTTACCTTTTCAATGGCAAACAGTTGGGGGATTGGTGAAAGAAAATGACAGGAATAGAACTCAAAGATTTTAGAGAGGGTGTGGAAATTAATATTCCACTCCAACAATTTTACACATCGAGACGTCTATTAGCAAAACAGCAGTGAACTTTGCCACAGCATTACCTGAAAAGCCCCAGGAGCATTGTTTAACTGGGGCTAGAGTCTTCTCTTTGACCACAATCAGGAAATTGCACCAAAAATATAGTTCAAAGTGAAGTGGTTAAATTAAGATTTATTTGCATTTTCACAAATATGAAACTTTCATGAACCAGCGCTATCTATAACAAGCAGAGTGGATAAAGGGGAACCGGTAGATGCAGTGTATTTGGATTTTCCAAAGGTGTTCAATAAGGTGCCACATAAAAGGCTATTGCACAAAATAAGAGCTCAGGGTATTCGGGGCAATGTGTTGGCATGGATTGAGGATTGGCTAACACACAGAAGGCAGAGAGTCGGGATCAATGGGTCTTTTTCAGGTTGGAAAACCATCACTAGTGGGGTGCCACAAGGATCGGTCCTAGGGCCTCAACTATTTACTATCTATATTAATGACTTAGAGGAAGGGACAGAGTGTAGTGTATCCAAATTTGCTGACGATACAAAAATAGGTGGGAAGGCATGTTGTGATGAGGACACAAAGAATCTGAAAAGGGATATAGATAGATTAAGTGAGTGGGCAAAAACTTGGCAGATGGAGTTCAATGTGGGAAAGTGTGAGGTCATCCACTTTGGTAGGAAGAATCAAAAGGCAGATTATTATTTAGATGGAGAAAGATTACAAAATACTGCAGTACAGAGGGATCTGGGTGTTCTTGTGCAGCAAACACAAAAGGTTAGCATGCAGGTGCAGCAAGTAATTAGGAAGGCAAATAGAATTTTGGCCTTTATTGCTGGGGGTTAGAGTTTAAAAATAGGGAAGTCTTGTTACAACTGTACAGGGTGTTGGTGAGGCCGCACCTAGAGTACTGCGGGCAGTTTTAGTCCCCGTATTTAAGGAAACATTGGAGGCAGTTCAGAAAAGGTTCACTAGGCTGATTCCTGGGATGAAGGGGTTGTCTTATCAAGAACGACTAAACAGGTTAGGCCTTTATTCATTGGAGTTTAGAAGAATGAGGGCTGATCTTATTGAAACATATAAGATTCTAAGGGGGCTTGACAGGGTAGATGTTACAGAATAAGGGGCACACCTTTGAAACTGAGATGTAAAGGAATTTCTTCTCTCAGAGGGTGGTGAATCTCTGGAATTCTCTGCCTCAGAGAGTTGTGGAGGCTAGGTCACTAAATGTATTTAAGGAGGAGGTAGATAAATTTTTGAAATCTTGGGGAGTTGAGGGTTATGTGGAGCAGGCCCGAAAGAGGAGTTGAGGCCTGGGACAGAGCAGCCGCGATCTTATTGAATGGTGGTGCAGGCTCGAGGGGCTGAATGGCCGAACCCTGCTCCTATTTCTTATGTTCTTATCAGGCGACATAATAGAATATAATCATTTCTAATTTTTTTTTCCATTTAAAGGTATTCCTCGATGTGTTTAAGAGTGGGAACTGGGGGCAGTTTGATTAATGCAGCTGAAAATAGTTTTATAACCAAAACTCTGCAATTTCAATCCAGGTGTCCAATCTTCCAGCTGTGAGTAAACTGATCCAAGATCACTCAAAATGACTGAATAGAAAATATACTGAACCATTTATTAGTTTCATTGGTAAATTACATATTTTTTGATAAGGAAAAGCTTTTTAAATATACTGACTAGTGCCTGTGCGCCTATGAAAATGAGCACAATTTGAAGAGCTTTCCCAAATCAGCACAATCAGTAGAATCTCCCAATTTTAACCTTGTGGTGTAGGCAGTTTCAGAGGCAGGGCCTAATTTGGGCAAACCAAATCTTGAACCAGTGTAAAAGATTGCAGAAAACATAAGCATTACATGGTCTTGGACATAACTCACTCACATTTAAAACTCCCAGATCTTTTGATATAATTTGGCTGATTGCACTGGTGGAAATTCACCCCCCTACTTTTTATCAATTCAGTCATTCCACCAACGCCTATTTCCTTTCTAAAAATCTACCTTTAGCTGGCTAATGCAGTGATTGTTAAAATATATTTTCTATTACTATTTGTACTTTAACAGCAAATAATGGTAACTGTCACAGGCAGATATTTTTCCACATTAAAATTAAAAATGGGAATGTCTTTTTGTTTTTTAACTTCAGTAACTTTAACAAGTACTTTTACTATTTGCTTCTGACAATGTAGCACTGTTTGTTCTGTTTGTTCTGTTTGTTCTTTTCTAGAGCACTGTAATTGTACCAATGCCGCAGGTTGCCCATTTTGACAGGTAAATTATAACAAAGTCTGATTTTAATTGTACCAGTGCAATAATATTAGTAATTTTTTAGTTGCAGATTACTACTTAGGGTTATCTCCTCACTATTTCACAAAATGTGCATTCAGATGTTATTCATTTAATAGTTGCATTTAGGAACATACAAATTAAGAGCAGGAGTAGACCACTCAGCCCCTCGTGCCTGCTCCGCCATTCAATAGGTTCATGGCTGAATTAATTACTCCACATTCCCGCCTACCCCGAATAACTTTTCACCCCCTTGTTTATCAAGAATCTAACTACCTCTGCCATGGGGGGGTCAGTTAGCTCAGTTGGTTAGATGGCTTGTGTATGATGCAGAAAGATTTCAACAGCGTGGGCTCAATCCCTGTGCCAGCTGTGGTAGTTCGTGGAGGCCTTGTCCAATGCATGAGGAGTGGTGCCCCTCAGCTATACATCACCAACTGTCTCTCTAATGGGGAGAGATGCCTATGGTCCTTTGGGACTATGGCTAGAGCAATCTACCTCTGCCTTAACAATGTTCAAAGACTCTGCTTCCACTGCCTTTTGAGGAAGAGAATTCCAAAGACTCACGACCCTCAGAGAAAGATTTCTCATCTCTGTCTTAAATAGGCAACCTCTTATTTTTAAACAGTGACCCCTAGTTCTAGATTCTTCCACAAAGGGTAACATCCTTTCCACATCCACCCTGTCAAGACCCCTCAGGATTTTATATGTTTAAATCAAGTCGCCTCGTACTCTTCTAAATTCCAGCAGATACAAGCCTAGCCTGTTCAATCTTTCCTCATAAGACAGCCTGCCCATTCCAGGTATTAGTCTTGTAAACATTCTCTGAACTGCTTCCAACGCTATTACATCCTTCCATAAATAAGGAGACCAATACTATATACAATACTCCAGATGTGTTCTCACCAATGCCCTGTATAGCCGAAGCATAACCTCCCTACTTTTGTATTCAATTTCCCTCGCGATAAACGATAAGATTCTATTAGCTTTCCTAATTATGTGCTGTACTTGCATACTAACGTTTAGCGATTCTTGCAGTAGGATACCCAGATCCCTCTGCATCTCAGAGCTCTGCAATCTCTCACCATTTAAATAATATGCTTCTTTTTTTATTCTTCCTGCCAAAATGGACAATTTCACATTTTTCCACATTATACTCCATTTACCAGATTTTTGCCCACTCACTTAACCTATCTATATCCCTTTGTAGCCTCCTTATGTCCTCTTCACAAGTCACTTTCCTACCTATCATGGTATCATCAGAAAATTTAGCAACCATACCTTTGGTCCCTTCATCTAAGTCATTTATATAAATTGTAAAATGTTGAGGCCCCAGCACAGATCCCTGTTACACCACTCGTTACATCTTGCCAACCAGAAAATGACCCATTTATGCCTACTCTCTGTTTCCTGTTAGCTAGCCAATTTTCCCTCCATGCCAATATGTTACCCCCTACACCATGAGCTTTTATTTTCTGCAATAACATTTGATGTGGCACCTTATCAAATGCCTTCTGGAAATCTAAGTACAATACATCCACCGGTTCTCCTTCATCCACAGCACATGTTACTTCCTCAAAGAACTCCAATAAATTGGTTAAACATGATTTCCCTTTCACAAAAACCAGGTTGACTCTGCCTGATTACCTTGAATTTTTCTAAGTGCCCTGTTCTAACGTCTTTAATAATAGCTTCTAACATTTTCCCTATGACAGATGTTAAGCTAACTGGCCTGTAGTTTCCTGTTTTCTGTCTCCCTCCCTTTTTGAATAAAGGAGTTACATTGGCTATTTTCCAATCGAATGGAACCTTTCCTGAATCTAGGGAATTTTGGAAAATTAAAACCAACGCATCAACTATCTCATTAGCCACTTATTTTAGGACTCTAGGATGAAGTCCATCAGGACCCGGGGACCTGTCAGCCCGCAGCTCCAACAATTTGCTCAGTATCACTTCTCTGGTGATTGTAATTTTCTCGAGTTCCTCCCTCCCTTCCATTTCCTGATTTACAGCTATTTCTGGGATGTTACTTGTATCCTCAATGGTGAAGACCGATGCAAAGTGCGTGTTCAAATCATCTGCCATCTCCTTATTTTCCCTTATTAATTCCCCAGGCTCACTTTCTATAGGACCAACGCTCACTTTGTGAACTCTTTGCTTTTTTAAATATCTATGGAAACTCTTACTATCTGTTTTTATATTTGTAGGTGGCTTTCTCTCGCACTCTAATTTTTACCTCCTTATCAATCTTTTAGTTATTCTTTGCTGTTTTTTATATTCTGTCCAATCTTCTGACCTGCCTCCCATCTTTGTGTAATTATATGCTTTTTCTTTAATTTTGATACTATCATTAACTGTTTTAGTTAACCACGGATGGCGGGTCCCACCCTTGGAATTTTTCTTTCTCGTTGAAATGTATTTACTCTGTGTATTCTGAAATATCCCCTTAAATGTCTGCCACTGCATCACTATTGACCTATCCCTTAACCTAATTTGCCAGTTCACTTTAGCTAGCTCTGCTTTCATGCCCTCATAATTGCCCTGATTTACTTTTAAAATACCAGTCTTGGACCCACTCTTCTCTCCCTCAAACTGATTGTAAAATTCAATCATATTATGATCGCCGCTACCTAGGGGCGCCTTCACTATGAGGTCATCAATTAATCCTATCTCGTTGCACAATACCAGGTCTAGTATAGCCTGCTCTCTGGTTGGCTCTAGAACATGCTGTTCTCAGAAACTATCCTGAAAACATTCTATGAACTCCTCATCTAGGCTACCTTTGGGCTAGTTTACATTTAAGCCTACAATTCCTTTCTAAGTGTGCCATGGGGGTGACTTTCAACCCAGACTTGAACGTAACTAATCGTTTATGATATGGAACCTTATCAAATGTCTTTAGGAGATCTCGGTACACATATATCTTAGGGCTTTGCACAGTCCTCTTGAAATGTCACTTCAAAAGTCAAGGATCTTGGTCCGACAGGATCTTCTCCTTCTGAATCCATATTGACTTCTCTTTACTAGATTATTTCTGTGCAGAAAATCTTCAGACTATCTCTTGGTAAATGACTCCATTGTTTTACAAGGGATTGATGACCTGTGTTTGCCTCTATTCCCGTTCTTTTTGTAAATTATTTTCCTTCTGGTGCTGACCTGATGCACCGCTCTAAGTACTTCTGTCACTTACAACGATGCCCCTGCCATGCGCCCCTCCCCCACCACCACGATACTACTCTAAGAGTTTGAATTGCTTACCATTAATGTCCATGAGGTAGCACAATGGTTTTTGTGCCTCAATTTTCACCTAGATCCTTTACTCACATTCTTACAAACACCTTCCATGGAATGTCATTACTTTCTGCAGTCACCTGCGTTGTTACACCCTCTATGGGTTGCATTGCTGAAACCTGAGATTTTGGCCAAAATTGTAATGGAGGGCATTGGATACGGGGGAAGTAGGAAGGCATGTGGCAGCTGATAGTTCATTGTGATGCTCTACTCTTTTTCCATTGTACCCTGCACTAAATGCCTGAATTGTATCATGAAATCCTCTTTCTATTCAAGATTCTACCCCTCGGGAAGCTATTCAAAACTCTCATCCCCTTTTCATCCTCTAAATGTGTGCAGCAAAAAAGTACAAACACCTCCGAATCAAGTGATGCTAAGACTTTGCAGAACTTGCCTTCAATTGCTTTAAGACTGTCAAGAACTAGCTCCAAGATATCTAATTGTATAAAACACTGATCTGGCCTCAGCTGGAGTATTGTGCACACCATCGGAAGGATGTTAGGGTATTAGAGATAGTGCAGTAAAGTTTCACGAGAGTGATTCCAGGGATGAGGAATTTCAGTTATGTGGAAAGGTTGCAGAGGCTGGGGCTGTTCTCCTTGAAGGGGAAGATTAAAAGGAGATATGATAGATGTGTTCAGAATTATGAGGGGTCTGTAGTACATAGGGAGAAACTGTTCCATTGGTGGAAGGATCCAGAACCAGAGGATACCGATTTAAGGTGATTGGCTAAAGAAGCAATGGCGACATGAGGAAAAACATTTTCATGCAGTGAGTGTTTAGGATCTGGAATGCACTGTCTGAGAATGTGGTGGAGGCAGGTTCAGTGAGTGTTTAGGATCTGGAATGCACTGTCTGAGAGTGTGGCGGAGGCAGGTTCAGTGAGTGTTTAGGATCTGGAATGCACTGTCTGAGAGTGTGGTGGAGGCAGGTTCAGTGAGTGTTTAGGATCTGGAATGCACTGTCTGAGAGTGTGGTGGAGGGAGGTTCAGTGAGTGTTTAGGATCTGGAATGCACTGTCTGAGAGTGTGATGGAGGCAGTTTCAGTGAGTGTTTAGGATCTGGAATGCAATGTCTGAGAGTGTGATGGAGGCAGGTTCAGTGAGTGTTTAGGATCTGGAATGCACTGTCTGAGAGTGTGGTGGAGGCAGGTTCAGTGAGTGTTTAGGATCTGAAATGCACTGTCTGAGAGTGTGATGGAGGCAGGTTCAGTGAGTGTTTAGGATCTGGAATGCACTGTCTGAGAGTGTGGTGAAGGCAGGTTCAGTGAGTGTTTAGGATCTGGAATGCACTGTCTGAGAGTGTGGTGGAGGCAGGTTCAGTGAGTGTTTAGGATCTGGAATGCACTGTCTGAGAGTGTGGTGGAGGCAGGTTCAGTGTGTGTTTAGGATCTGGAATGCATTGTCTGAGATAGTGGTGGAGGCAGGTTCAGTGAGTGTTTAGGATCTGGAATGCACTGTCTGAGAGTGTGGTGGAGGCAGGTTCAGTGTGTGTTTAGGATCTGGAATGCACTGTCTGAGAGTGTGGTGGAGGCAGGTTCAGTGAGTGTTTAGGATCTGGAATGCACTGTCTGAGAGTGTGATGGAGGCAGGTTCAGTGAGTGTTTAGGATCTGGAATGTAGTGTCTGAGAGTGTGATGGAGGCAGGTTCAGTGAGTGTTTAGGATCTGGAATGCACTGTCTGAGAGTGTGGTGGAGGCAGGTTCAGTGAGTGTTTAGGATCTGGAATGCACTGTCTGAGAGTGTGATGGAGGCAGGTTCAGTGAGTGTTTAGGATCTGTAATGCACTGTCTGAGAGTGTGGTGGAGGCAGGTTCAGTGAGTGTTGAGGATCTGGAATGCACTGTCTGAGAGTGTGATGGAGGCAGGTTCAGTGAGTGTTTAGGATCTGGAATGCACTGTCTGAGAGTGTGGTGGAGGCAGGTTCAGTGTGTGTTTAGGATCTGGAATGCATTGTCTGAGATAGTGGTGGAGGCAGGTTCAGTGAGTGTTTAGGATCTGGAATGCACTGTCTGAGAGTGTGGTGGAGGCAGGTTCAGTGTGTGTTTAGGATCTGGAATGCACTGTCTGAGAGTGTGATGGAGGCAGCTTCAGTGAGTGTTTTGGATCTGGAATGCACTGTCTGAGAGTGTGGTGGAGGCAGATTCAGTGAGTGTTTAGGATCTGGAATGCACTGTCTGAGAGTGTGATGGAGGCAGGTTCAGTGAGTGTTTAGGATCTGGAATGCACTGTCTGAGAGTGTGGTGGAGGCAGGTTCAGTGTGTGTTTAGGATCTGGAATGCATTGTCTGAGATAGTGGTGGAGGCAGGTTCAGTGAGTGTTTAGGATCTGGAATGCACTGTCTGAGAGTGTGGTGGAGGCAGGTTCAGTGTGTGTTTAGGATCTGGAATGCACTGTCTGAGAGTGTGATGGAGGCAGCTTCAGTGAGTGTTTTGAATCTGGAATGCACTGTCTGAGAGTGTGGTGGAGGCAGATTCAGTGAGTGTTTTGGATCTGGAATGCACTGTCTGAGAGTGCGGTGGAGGCAGGGTCAGTGAGTGTTTGGGATCTGGAATGCACTGTCTGAGAGTGTGGTGGAGGCAGGTTCAGTAGCGCAGTGTTTAGCACCGCAGCCTCACAGCTCCAGCGACCCGAGTTCAATTCTGGGTACTGCCTGTGTGGAGTTTGCAAGTTCTCCCTGTGTCTGCGTGGGTTTCCTCCGGGTGCTCCGGTTTCCTCCCACATGCCAAAGACTTGCAGGTTGATAGGTAAATTGTCCATTATAAATTGCCCCTAGTATAGGTAGGTGGTAGGGAAATATAGGGACAGGTGGGGATGTGGTGGGAATATGGGATTAGTGTAGGATTAGTATAAATGGGTGGTTGATGGTCGGCACAGACTCGGTGGTCCGAAGGGCCTGTTTGAGTGCTGTATCTCTAAACTAAACTAAACTAAGACTGTTTGGGATCTGGAATGCACTGTCTGAGAGTGTGGTGGAGGCAGGTTCAGTGAGTGTTTAGGATCTGGAATGCACTGTCTGAGAGTGTGATGGAGGCAGGTTCAGTGAATGTGTAGGATCTGGAATGCACTGTCTGACAGTGTGGTGGAGGCAGGTTCAACTGAGGTCTTCAAAAGTGAACTGGACAATTATCTGAAGAGAAAAATTTTGCAGGGCTATGGAGAAAAGGCAGGGGAGCGGGACTATTTGAGTTGCTCTTGCAGAGAGCTGGCATGGACACGACAGACTGAATGGCCTCCTTCTGTGCAGTAATGATTCTATGATTCGATGATACCCTGTGGAATTTAATGGTAAGGCACAGGGGTTAACCTGTGCCTCAGAGAGCTCACATAAGCAGATATGGTGGTGCCACAGGAACAAGAAGATGATATTAGATAAAGGCTTCAGATTTATTATCTGTCAGCCAGAAAGCCTGGGATCTCAAGCTCACTGGTGCTGTGTTTAAAAAGAATGATGCTTGCAGAGCAGTCATTGGCTTCAGATGGAGGGTCTAGAGGAGGAATCCATTAACACTTGCAATATTTGGTCATCATGAAACATGTGGCAGCTCTGGCAACATTTTCAGTAGAAGTGTCAGACAGCTGCCATAGAGCCCATAGAGGGCTAGATTGGCCCTTTAGCTACAACAAGCTTAACAGCTGTTTACAGAGAACCATGAGAAAGGATCTCACAAATCTCACTGGAATCATTATGGACGATTTCCCTGCGTGCCTACCAGAACCAATGCTCAATGCAAGTGCATAGCTGGAATCTACATAGATGATGTTGCCATCTCTCAGCATAACATCACATACATGGCCTTCTGCCAGTTCCCTCTCATGCCTTCACATGCAACAGAAATGGATAAATGGTCGGCTGCTCATTCATTAACACAAAAAATGCAACCTGCAGCAGATCACTCTCAGGACTTAATTGCTCTGAGTCGAGGATCATGTCAGCCCCAAAAGACTTCAATGCAGCAGTCAGTCAACTCATACACTCCAGGCATCAGGTAGCACCTTGGGGGAGCACTAGATTAGGGCTAAAAGTTCATACGTCACACACCAACACCAAGAAGGTACAATGTAAGAAGCACAAGACACAGAAATAGTTTATCAATAGGATTATGCGTGCCCATCATCTTTCATATATGGAAGGCTGCCAACCTAGGAGTATGCCAGCACTAAATTTGTTGGAAAGGTCTAAAAGTTAATTTCATAAGGTTACACGAATAGAAGATTATGATCTGTTGCCCACATAGTAAAGGCCACAATTGATGGAACACTTGTGGAAGGAAGTGGAAGGATGTAATTAGGACTGTTAATACAGCAGCCAGGTATGGAATCCACACCCCACCCCGATCACATAGAGGGAAAAGGCTGTCTGTGCACAGGCGCTGACATCATTTTTAAAGGGCTGTTAGCCCTATCGGCTTATTTAAATATTTAAAGAAAGATTGAATTAAATTAAATAAATACATTTCTTTTGCCCCTCTCCCACCCCTTCCCAATAATTATTAAATTAATTATTTGCCCTTTCCTTCTCCCCAAAACATTTACCTTTACCATCTGACCTTCCCCCTCAAAACTGCACAAACTTTACACTACAACCCTTCCCACCATCCCCTACACTCATGACGTCAATTTGACACCGTCCTCCTCCCTCCCGCACCGATAAACTTACCTCCTCCCCCCTCCCCTCCAGTGATGCGCCTCGTTTCCCTGGACGGGGATCCGAAGGCGCAGGGTTGCCGGTCGCAGGGCCGAAGATCGCGATGGGCCATCAAGAGGGGGCATAAGTATATTTAAATTAATTAATTTAATTGATTTAAACGTTCAAATTGTGGTCCTGTCGCCTGAGGTCGCGGGCTCCTCAAAATCCAGCCCATTGTGTAAAAACATTCTTCCTCACTTCCGACCACTGCCCCCATCCCCCACCGCATCTCCTGCACAAAACCTTTGATCTGTGTCCCCTAGTCCTTGTGCCATCAGTTAATGGGTGCAGCTTTTCTGTGTTTATCCTATCTAAACCTGTCATCATCTTGTAAACCTCTATCCAATCTCCCCTCAATCTCCTTTGCTCCAAGGAGAAAACCCCAGCTTCTCAAACTGAACCTTGTAGCTAAAATCCCTCATCCCTGGAACCATTCTGGTAAATCTCCTCTGCACCCTCTCATGGACCCTCACATCCTTCCTACAGTGTGGTGACTAAAACTGGACACAATTCTCTAGCTGGGGCCTAACCAGAGCTTTATAAAGGTTCAGCATAACCTCCCTGCTTTTGTACTCAATACCTCTATTTATCAAGTCCAAGACTCGAATTGTATTGCTAACCATATTTTCTACCACCTTCAAAGGTTTATGCACATGAACCCAAGTCCCTCTGACCCTGTACACTCTCTAGAACTGTGCCATTTAGTCTATATTGCTTCTCCCTTTCCCTTCTGCCAAAATGCATTGCCTCACTCTACTCTGTATTAAATTCCATCTGCCATTTGTTTGCCCATTCTGCTAGCCTATCTATGTCCAGTTGAAGTCAATTGGTATCATCCTCACAGTCTGCCACACCACCAAAACTGTATCCCCCCACTTACCTTTAAGTGATTGAATCTTTTTTAACTGGCATGCTGCACCAGTGCTGAATAGTGTGACTTTCCAGTTGTGCAATTGCTAAGCAGGAGGTGCAATCGAAGCCTGGAGCTAAAATTCCAGAGAGATTGGCGATGCTCAGTAGAGACAAGCGTAGCATTCTGGCTTAAAAGTCTAGCAACAGGAATTCTGTCCCTGGCTGATATTTGATATATTTAGCCTGGGGATTCCAAGATAACTGTAGCACTTCAATTGCTTCCCTAGCTGAGAGTACCTAACCTAGCACAGACTGGTGAGCAAATCTAGAAGCGGCTGGTTGATACGGGATGGGTTCTGCACTCAGATGCTGCTCTTTTAACATTTAAAGTTTGCTCTGGCACACAGAAGATTGTCATTACACATTACAATACAGATGATGCTTTAGTTAGAGCTGTATAATTCTTCACTTTACCATTTCATTATTTTGTTTATGAGACATTAGAGGCATTTATTAGATCTCAATGTCTTTGAAAGAGGAGCAAATGATTTTTAACTTTTTCATCATTGGCAATCTCCAGCTTTTAGCCTGAAGGTTATTATGTGTTGACTTTACAGAATTCCCAAGTGCCTTGTACTGGCTCAGCACAGAACCTGCTGTCATGGCAACAGCAGTAAGTTATACATTTGCAAGTGGTTTGATTCAGTCATGATTATAAATGCACCGCTTGTGGTTATATTCTGGTGCTTGTCTGTTCTGTCTGATACAATAATATTATGATGTCCAACCAGAGGTTTTTTAATAAAATGTGTGCCTGGATGTAATTTGAACATTTAGATCATTTCTATTAAATTCCGTGCTGAACAACAATAGATTCAGTACTTTATTATTTAAATATTCCTACTAAAATATTCTGTTATGACATTACACTGAATATGTAATTTCTCAGTAATTAGGGATTGAGTGAGGCAGTGGGTATGAACACTGTCCTCTTAACTCTGGAAGTGCAAACCTAGTGTAAACTCATGTGTCAAATGAAACAGGACGGTGTTAATCAATGCTTCAATGTTATGGACCAGGACAAGACTAAACTGGAGTGAGCACTAATTGATAGATAATTGGAAATCATACTTAGCCAACCTAAAAAGTAAATCCCCAGCAGACTTCTCAGTTGGAGGTACTGAATATTTGGAACAGAGGTCTAACAAAAGCATTTGATACTCTGTTGGTAAAATCAAAAAAACCTGGATAAATATTTGATGAGGAATGAGATTGAAGGCTCCATAAGTAAATATAGAGCCAGATGATCAATGGTGCATGGACTGAGGAAGAGGTTTTGGAGCAGTGCAGCCAACCAACGAGATCAAATGCTCCTTAGGCCACGAAGGTTTTTGTGTTGCTGTGAACTCAGATTCAGAGGTTTAATAAGGGAGGCAGATAGAGAGAAGCTTTGTCCAACTACTTTGCGAGGGGTAAATACAGGAACATAGGAACGGGAAGAAGGCCATTCAACCTCTTGAGCCTCTTCCGCTGTTCAATTTGATCATGACTGATCTGCATCTAAACTCCAGTGAGCTGCCTTTGTTCCATATATCTTAATACCCATAGCTAACAAAAATCTACCAATCTCAGTCTAGAAAGTGTCACTTGACCCCCAACCTCAACAGCTTCTTGGGGCAGAGATTTCCAGATTTCCAGTACTCTTTGTGTGAAGAAGTGTTTCCTGACATCACCCCTAAACGGCCTGGCTCTAATTTTAAGATTCTGCTCCTTTGTTCTGAACTCCCCACCAAAGGAAATCGTTTCTCTCTATCTACCCCATCGAATCCTTTAATCATTTTCAACACCACAATTAGATCACCCCTTAATCTTCTATACTAGCCTAGTCCGTGTAACCTGTCCTGATAATTTAACCCTTTTAGACCTGGTGTCATTTTGGTGAATCTGTGCTGCATACCTCTAAAGCTGATATATCCTTCCTGAACAGTGCCCAGAACTGAACATGGAGCGGTGGGATGGGAGGAAGGGTAATTTTGTCAACCCAGAGGTGGTAATTTTGACTTTGGCTGATAGCCCACTGTATACTAGTTAGCAACTGACCACATAAACTCTGCTGCGGAGAAGCGACGAAAGCGGAAGGAGAGAAAGTAGAACCCTGCCTTGAGAACACCCCTCCCTCAGGGAAACTCTTGTCCTCTTGTGTTTTTTTTCAGGTTGTTTTTCTTCAGGTTTGCACTTGCTGATGTTCTATATTCAGTATATTCATACCTAATCTGTACTAATGCTTTGTCCTTCAACACACCATTAACATATTGTTTGCCTTTGCTCCGTGACCCTTTGGGTCAGCTATGTGGCCTGGTCCAATCTGCACCTTCTCCTTTGTTATCTCTTGCCCAACCCCCACCTCACTTGTTTATAATCTGTGACTTTTCTAATATTTGTCAGTTCCGAAGAAGGGTCACTGACCCGAAACGTTAACTCTGCTTCTCTTTCCACAGATGCTGCCAGACCTGCTGAGTGAATCCAGCATTTCTTGTTTTTGAAACTCTTGTCCTCTCTGCTCAATGACCTGTGCTTCCAAGATTGGCTGCTGAGTCACCTGAAGACACACAAATCATGAAGCCTGTCAGAAATCATCCTCATTTTGAGGGATTGACAACAGCAACAGTATACTCGCACCCGAAGTCAAAATTACCCCCAGTGTCTACATGCAAACACATCCCACAGGGTCAGATCAAAACTGACCAGGAAATGAAATCTCAGCTAAGTTTCTCTCCCTAATTCTTCATCATCAGTCTGTTTTCCCTCTACCACTTCTTGCTCCTGCCCCATTGCCTGGGCAGTTGCAGTTCTTGGGTATCTAAAAAGAGAAAGGTAGAGGGTAGGGTTGCAGTGAGGTGAGGGGGTGGGGGTGGGAGGTGTGAGGTGGATGTTGAGCAGAATGACCTGTTTGTGTGCTGAATATTTCATGTAGTTCTGTCCAGTGCTGCTTGCTCCTGTTGGCTGGTTGCGTAAAGTGAATGTGACGGTTTCCCTCTTTGTCTTTCTCTTTGGAATGTGGTAAGAGGGAAGCACTGGAAGCAACATCAATCAGTTATGATTGACTGACAGCAAAAAGAAATTATTACACCGTTAAGAAATTTCTAGCCCAACAGCCAGCTGGCTGGTTTCTAACACCCATTTAAAATGGACAAGATTAACACACTACATTTATGCTGCAGAAGTTTAGGATTATCACTAGCTCTCCCATAAACACCCCTTTTCCATGTGGTTTAAATGTATAATGGATCTTTGCACATTCTGGG
Source organism: Heterodontus francisci (assembly GCF_036365525.1). NCBI lineage: Eukaryota > Metazoa > Chordata > Chondrichthyes > Heterodontiformes > Heterodontidae > Heterodontus > Heterodontus francisci. The sequence continues at coordinate 881,409 of NC_090407.1, read as the reverse complement.
CTAAATGTGGCTTTGGGCGATAGTGTAAATGGGCAGATAGCAAACGGAAACCTCTTTTATAGCTAGGATTTTTATTTACATTGAAGTTAACAGTGAAAATTATCCCCTTACTTTGAAACAACACAATCCTGATAGGAATCAAATAGGCACAAAACAGAATGGAGGGGAACAAATTCCCAAACTCACAATTTCTAGCTTCTGCTTTATTTAATTCTCCTCAGCAAAAGTAGGAATTCCCAGACTTAGCTTAAATAACTTCAAAAACAATGTATTTCCAATAGCATGAATGAATCTGTATTTTGTTTTTTTTTAGTGTTTTAAGGTATAAACATACATGTTTTCTAGTTTCTACTTTTTTATTGTTTAGTAGCACAGAATTGTAGAATGTGAAATCCAAAGTACTTAGGATCTGTGACAGAGGAAGTTACCATGGATACAACAGCCCCTGCTGATGTTGTGAACAGAGCAGAGATGTTTTAATATTTTCAATTCTGTATTTTTTTTCCTGGAATTTCCTAGTTTAACATTTTATAATGCATCCAAAATTGACCTGGCCAGTCTTTGGATTTGTAGCTTTTGGTTGTTTCACAAATTGATTTTTAGAGCCAGTTTTCAGCCAATCAGAAAGCAATTTTTGTCCTTTCCTGACAGCCAGGAGATAGGGTAGCATTAAGTTTTTTAACTGTCATTCGTTTTGAGTCAAGGCTATGTAGGTCTTGTAGAAAATATGATCTGTTATCCATAAAATCAGCAATATTTATCAGGATAAACTCCAACATTGGCAAAGAGTAGCTACCAGCTAAATTTCATATGGGTTGCACTGTGATGCTACCACTAGGGAATAGTATTTAAATCATTGCAACATCCTCATATTCAATAGTATTCGACTACTTGTGTTGATAGCTGAGCTGATGCTGGGGACTGAGCAAGGAAAATGCTTGATGCAATATGGTGTAACTTGATGCCATTGAATCTTGAATATCAGCTTCGGAAGAACTTGGAATCAATACGGCATAGTAGGAGGCCATTTAGCCCATCAAGTCCATGACCGCTCTCTGTAGAGCAATCCAATCGATCCCATTACCCCGTTCTATTCCCATAGCCCTGCAAGTTTATTTCCTCAAGTAACCATCCAATTTCCTTTTGAAATCATTGATTATCTCTGCTTCAACCACCCTGGTAGGCAGCGAGTTCCGGGTCTTTACCACTCACAGTGTAAAAAAGTTCTTCCTCACATCCCTCCCACCCAAAACCTTAAATCTGTGTCTCCAAGTCCTTGTACCATCAGCTCATGGGAACAGCTTTTTTTTGTCTACCTTCTCTAAACCTCTATCAAATCTCCCCTCAATCTCCTTTGCTCCAGGGGAACAGCTCCAGCTTCTCCAACCTATTCTTGTAGCTAAAATCCCTCATCATTGGAACTATTCTGGTAAATCTCCTCTGCACCCTCTCAAGGACCCTCACATCCTTCCTAAATTGTGGTGACCAGAACTGGATGCAATACTCTCATTGTGGCCTAACCAGAGCTTTATAAAGGTTCAGCAAAACCTCCCTGCTTTTATACTCAATGCCTCGATTTATGAAGCCCAAGATCCTATATACTTTGCTCAGTATTCTCTTCATATGTCATGCCACCTTCAAAGATCTATGCACATGCACCCCAGGTCACTCTGTCCCTGCACACTCTTTAGAACTGTGCCATTAAGTCTATATTGCCTCTCCCTATCCCTTCTGCCAAAATGCATCATCTTACACTCCTCTGTATTAAAGTCCATCTGCCCCCTTGTCTACCCATTCTGCTAGCTTATCTACATCCTGTTTCAGTCAATTGGTATAATCCTCACTGTGTGCTACACCTCCAAGTTTGGTATCCTCAGCAAATTCTGAAATTTTAGTCTATATTCCAATATCCAAGTCATTTATATATATCAACAAAAGCAGTGGTTGTAGCATTATACCTTAAGAAACAACACTGTCTACCGTCTTCTTCTGAAAAACAACTACTTACCACTACTCATTGTTTTCTATCCTTAAGCCAATTTTTTATCCAAGCTGACACTGACCCTCCCATTCCATGAGCCTCAATTTTGTTAACCAGCCTTATATGTGACACTTTGTCAAACACTTTCTTAAAATCCATATAGACAAAATCCACCCCATTCCCTTCATTAACCTTCTCTGTTACTTCATCAAAAAATTCAATTCGATTAGCCAAGCACAATCTGCCTTTTACAAATCCGTGCTGGTTCTCCTTAATTGATTCAAACTGCTCCAAATGCCTGTTGATTTTTTTTCTCTGATGATTGTTACCTTACCCACCATTGATGTTAAATTGGTCTGTAGTTACTAGGAATGTCCTTACATCCTTTCTTAAATAAGAGTGTCACATTTGCCACTCTCCAATCCTCTGGCATTTCCCCCTTATCTAGGGAAAGTTGGAAGATTATGGCAAACCTTTCCACTATCTCCACTCCCACTTCCTTTAGCAATCTGGGATGCACACGACTTATCCACTCTTAGCATAGCTAACCTTTCCAGTACACCCGTCCCATCAATTTTCACCACAGTGATTACCTCTACCATCTCTGTTTCCACTGATATTTTGTCACAATCCTCTTCCTTAGTAAACACTGGTTCCCTTTTTATGTTGACTGCCATTCTATTCTCATATTTTCTTTTTGCCAGTCATAATTTCCTCTTCACCTCCCCTTTCAACTTATTTTATTTGACCTGGTTCTCACTTGAAGAATTCACCTGACATGCGTCATACACCCTCTTTTTTTTTGTTTCATCATAATCTCTATCTCTCTCGTCATCCAAGGAGCCCTTGTTTTGGTTCCCCTACCTTTCCCCCTAGCTGGAATGTACCTAGCCTGTACCTCAAACATCTCTTCCCTAAAGATCACCCATTGTTTCATTGCAGTTTTTCCTGTCAATCTTTGGTTCCATTTTACCGTGGTTGGATCCCCTCTCATCCCATTAAAGTTAGAAGCTCTACTTTAGATTGTTCCTTGCTCTTCCCCATTGCTAATCTAAACCTTATGACATGCTCCCCCACAGACACTTGGTCCAGTGCCAGATCCAGCAATACCTCCTTCCTAGTTGGACCAAGAACATTTTGGTCAAGAATGTTCTCCTGAACATATTTCAGAAATTCCTCCCCCTCCTTTCATTTTACTCTAACATTATCGCAATTGAATTTGGGTAATTAAAGTCCCCCAATATCACACTCTATAGTTCTTGCACATCTCTGTGATTTCCCTGCAGATTTGCTCCTCTATCTTTCTCTGACTATTTGGAGGCCTATTTGAGAAAATCACTGGTTTCATTTGTATTATTTGGCCTGCTTTCCCAGAAGTCAATGTCCGTGCCGATGTAGAATCCAGTATTAGTATTTTGGCTATAAATTGGCGAAATGATGCTGCTCCCTCTCAGGATCACAGTACATCTGGAATTTCCAGTCTCATCCATGTCTTAAACAACCATAGCAGCCTTGCAGGAGAACTGTCGCCTGGTACAGATCCAGCTTGGAGCTTGGCTGCTTATAAAACAAGGACCACCACTGTTCTCAGAGCTTCATAAAAAACTGTGACAGCCAGCACTTAGGAGAAGCTGTTGGGTTAGGAGTAAGAAATCATGTGTTACAGACAAACACCAAAGGGAAAATTGCTGAAAAGAAATAGTAAGCACAAAATCTGCTTACATAAAATCTTTCTTCATACTAAAGTTGCACGTGCAGATATTGTGCTTTGTAAAATTTGGAAGTTGCTTTCATTTGGTGGAATGTATGAGAGCTGTCTGATTTTCAGCACATCTGAAATGCTCTGTGGATGTTAGTGTTGGAAAACGGGGGAGGGAGATGTGGATAGATGCTGTGGTTCAATGTAATGTTCAATCGACACAGACATGATGGGACGAATGGCCTCCTTCTGAGCTGTAACCATTCTGTGACCCCTTGAGAAGGTCTCCTGCATCAACATGGCACAAAAGTGATTTGCAACAGCAAAGGGTTGTCGTCCACACCTTCAAGTTGTTTTTCTTGCTGCCTGGGACAATGAAGGTGGAAATGCCTCCACCTGTATCCTCGCAGATGAGAGGTCCTCATTCAAACCAAGGCCAAACACTGGGCAGGGCTTTGTTTCTACTGCCTCAGGAAATGATGAGGAAAACTGCATGATGAATAAAGTGGGCAGGAATCCAGCAGCAAATTAAAAATATGGTGACCTCCATGACTTTCTCATTGGAGGAAAGTCTGGGTTTAATTGTCTGCTTTGTGGAAGATACTGGAATGAAGAATACAGCAGATGGAGAACTGCATGGAGTCGGAACTGTGGGTGGTAGTTTCACAAATGGTGTCATGCACTTTTTATTTTCAGTACTGTAATACATTACTGGTAGGTACTGTGAAAATAAATAATAAGCTTATTAATCAATCTGCTACATATCTAAAGACAGATAAATATTGGAAATGGAAGCAGAGTAATACAATGGACAATAAAATAAAAGCAAAACACTGCAGATGCTGGAAATCTGAATTTGAAAACAGAAAGTGCTGGAAATACTCAACAGGTCTGGCAGCATCTGTGAAGGGAGAAGAAGTGTTAATGTTCCAGGTCTGTGACCTTTCATCGGAACTGAGAATGGACAATATCTTCATTTGCAGACTTTAAGGTGCTTTAGATTGTTCTGTTGCAAGAAGTGCTCTGGCAAGAAACATTGTAAAATTTGATTCTGTGAATCTTAAATTACTGCCAACAATATGTTAAGAAAACCAATCATCTGTTCATTAGGCCCAACAAGTGAGAAAAGATATTGAACCTCTGCCAGTCTCATGCCAACTGGAATTTGGTTCTTTGTCAGCTTGTGGCATGAAACAGAACTTGTCACAACTTCCCTGGTGAACTATAGCCCCACATACACTGGGTCCTCTGAAAACCCCTGGTAATTTCACCTTTGCATTTATTTCTTGTGGTCAGGAGAATTACTCAAAGACACAGTCTTATGCTGTAATCTAACTGGTCCGGAAACCCTTTGTTCCTGTTCCATTTTGTTCCTGCAAATGGTATAAAGTGTTATTTCCATAGCAACCGCCATTATCTCAAGAATAGTTTGTTAGTAAAAAAAATAGGTGCTCTGTAATCCATGTGATCAAACCCCTTTACCACAAAAGAAAAGCAAAAGTATCAAAAGCACATCCAAGCCTTACAGGCTGTTTCTTGAAATAAATGTGTTCAACAGCACAGCCTTATGACCCTGAACACGTCTCTGAGCAGCCATGTATTTCCAGTGTAAAGTGCAGGAAATGGTATCGGAATCTATATTAAGCCCAAACAAGAGCAAAATACTGCGAATGCTGGAAATCTGAAATAAAAAAAGAAAATGCTGGAAATATTCAGCTGCTCTAGGAGCATCTGTGGAAAGAGAAACAATTAATGTTTCAGGTCCGATGACTTTTCATCAGAACTATTTCAGTAATGAGTGATTAGAACAGAAACTATCTAAGTCCTGTTGTAGCTGATTGATATCATCCTCACTTAAGGAACTTAAGCAAGGAGTCAGGAGGGCGAAAAAGGGTCATGAAAAGTCATTGGCAAACAGTGTTAAGGAAAATCCCAAGGCTTTTTATACATATATAAAGAGCAAGAGGGTAACCAGGGAAAGGGTTGGCCCACTCAAGGACAGAGATGGGAATCTATGTGTGGAGCCAGAGGAAATGGGCGAGGTGCTAAATGAGTACTTTGCATCAGTATTAACCAAAGAGAAGGACTTGGTGGATGATGAGCCTAGGGAAGGGAGTGCAGATAGTCTCAGTCATCTCATTATCAAAAAGGAGGTGTTGGGTGTCTTGCAAAGCCTTAAGGTAGATAAGTCCCCAGGGACTGATGGGATCTACCCTAGAATACTGAGGGAGGCAAGGGAAGAAATTGCTGGGGCCTTGACAGAAATCTTTGCATCATCATTGGCTACAGGTGAGGTCCCAGAGGACTGGAGAATAGCCAATGTTGTTCCTTTGTTTAAGAAGGGTGGCAAGGATAATCCAGGAAATTATAGGCCAGTGAGCCTTACGTCAGTGGTAGGGAAACTATTAGAGAGGATTATTCGGGACAGGATTTACTCCCATTTGGAAACAAACGAACTTATTAGCGAGAGACAGCATGGTTTTGTGAAGGGGAGGTCGTGTCTTACTAATTTGATTGAGTTTTTTGAGGAAGTGACGAAGATGATTGATGAAGGAAGGGCAGTGGATGTTATCTATATGGACTTCAGTAAAGCCTTTGACAAGGTCCCGCATGGCAGACTGGTGCAAAAGGTGAAGTCACACGGGATCAGAGGTGAGCTGGCAAGATGGATACAGAACTGGCTCGGTCATGGAAGACAGAGGGTATCAGTGGATGGGTGTTTTTCTGAATGGAGGAATGTGACTAGTGGTGTTCCGCAGGGATCAGTGCTGGGACCTTTGCTGTTTGTAGTATATATAAATGATTTGGAGGAAAATGTAGCTGGTCTGATTAGTAAGTTTGCGGACGACACAAAGGTTGGTGGAGTTGCGGATAGTGATGAGGATTGTCAGAGGATACAGCAGGATATAGATCGGTTGGAGACTTGGGCGGAGAAATGGCAGATGGAATTTAATCCGGACAAATGTGAGGTAATGCATTTTGGAAGGTCTAATGCAGGTGGGAGGTATACAGTAAATAGAAGAACCCTTAGGAGTATTGACAGGCAGAGAGATCTGGGCGTACAGGTCCACAGGTCACTGAAAGTGGCAACGCAGGTGGATAAGGTAGTCAAGAAGGCATATGGCATGCTTGCCTTCATCGGTCGGGGCATAGAGTATAAAAATTGGCAAGTCATGTTGCAGCTGTACAGAACCTTAGTTAGGCCACACTTAGAATATTACGTGCAATTCTGGTCGCCACACTACCAGAAGGACATGGAGGCTTTGGAGAGGGTACAGAGGAGGTTTACCAGGATGTTGCCTGGTCTGGAGGGCATTAGCTATGAGGAGAGGTTGGAAAAACTCGGATTGTTTTCACTGGAACGACGGAGGTGGAGGGGCGGCATGATAGAGGTTTACAAAGTTATGAGCGGCATGGACAGAGTGGATAGTCAGAAGCTTTTTCCCAGGGTGGAAGAGTCAGTTACTAGGGGTCATAGGTTTAAGGTGCGAGGGGCAAAATTTAGAGGGGATGTGCGAGGCAAGTTTTTTACACAGAGGGTGGTGAGTGCCCTAAACTTGCTGCCAGGGGAGGTGGTGGAAGCAGATGCGATAGCGACGTTTAACAGACATCTTGACAAATACATGAATAGGAAGGGAATAGAGGGATATGGGCCCTGGAAGTGCAGAAGGTGTTAGTTTAGGCAGGCATCAAGATCGGCGCAGGCTTGGAGGGCCGAATGGCCTGTTCCTGTGCTGTACTGTTCTTTGTTCTTTGTTCTTTGTTCTCACTGTCTGCCACATCTCTAAATTTGGTTTCGTTGGCAAATTTTGCGAGGGGCATTGGACACCAAACAGAAATGGAGAGAACAATTTGAAAGATTAAGCAAAGACATGGTAGGTTTTGAGCAGACTATGAAGGAGGGGAGAGATATGACAAGGCAGAATACAGAATTGTGATGGCTGAAGCCCTCCCAATGGACTTGGAGTGTAAGGAAGGGGAACTTACATTATATCAGAGTAAGAGGAGCAAAGCATATGAGCTGGCACATGTGAGTGAAGGATGTTACTGAGGTAGGGCAAATGAGACGATAGAACATTTGCAAGTGAAGATCCAAAATATCTGTGATGGGGACAGAAAGCCAGCAGATATGAATGAGGATTAGGAGTGATATCTGGGGGCACTTGTAATATAGGATAAGATGCAGATAGCAGAGTTCTGGTCGAGTTCGAGTTTAAGTAAGGTAGAGCTTGGGAGGTTGGTAAGGAGAGGATTGAAGGAGTCAAATATAGAGATGACATGGCTGTCAGCATCAGCAAAGATGAGGAATGAGGTAAAGACAGAAGTGGCGAATATTATAATATTACAACAGATGGTTGTTTACTTTCTGGAGCTGCCCTGATGGCAGCTTCGAAATCAGCAGCAGAATTATAAAGTAAATGAGTCAGCACTGATGTTCCCCGAGCTGCTGAGAAACCCCTCAAGAAGTGGGTTTGATTTTGCCTCTGGAGGTAGCAGCACACGAGTGACAATTTTTTTTCATTCATTCATGGGATGTGGGCATCACTGGCTAGGCCAGCATTTATTGCCCATCCCTAATTGCCCTGGAGAAGGTGGTGGTGAGCTGCCTTCTTGAACCACTGCAGTCCATTTGGGGTAGGTACACCCACAGTGCTGTTAGGAAGGGAGTTCCAGGATTTTGACCCAGCGACAGTGAAGGAACGGCGATATAGTTCCAAGTCAGGATGGTGTGTGACTTGGAGGGGAACTTGCAGGTGGTGGTGATCCCATGCATCTGCTGCTCTTGGCCTTCTAGGTGGTAGAGGTCATGGGTGTGGAAGGTGCTGTCTAAGAAGCCTTGGTGAGTTGCTGCAGTGCATCTTGTAGATGGTACACACTGCTGCCACTGTGCATCGGTGGTGGAGGGAGTGAATGTTTGTGAATGGGGTGCCAATCAAGTGGGCTGCTTTGTCTTGGATGGCGTCGAGCTTCTTCAGTGTTATTGGAGATGCATCCAGGCAAGTGGAGAGTATTCCATCACACTCCTGACTTGTGCCTTGTAGATGGTGGACAGGCTTTGGGGATTCAGGAGGTGAGTTACTCGCCGCAGGATTCCTGGCCTCTGACCTGATCTTATAACCATGGTATTTATATGGCCACTCAAGTTTAGTTTCTGGTCAATGGTAACTCCCAGGATGTTGATAGTGGGGGATTCAGTGATCGTAATGGCATTGAATGTCAAGGGGAGATGGTTAGATTCTCTCTTGTTGGAGATGGTCATTGCCTGGCACTTTTGTGGTGCGAATGTTATTTGCCACTTATCAGCCCAAACCTGGATATTGTCCGGGTCTTGCTGCATTTCTACACAGACTGCTTCAGCATCTGAACCATCGTGAATGGTGCTGAACATTGTGCAATCATCAGCGAACATCCCCACTTCTGACATCATGATTGAAGGAAGGTCATTGATGAAGCAGCTGAAGATGGTTGGACCTAGGACACTACCCTGAGGAACCCCTGCAGTGATGTCCTGGAGCTCAGATGATTGACCTCCAACAACCGCAACCATTTTCCTTTGCGCTAGGTATGACTCCAACCAGTGGAGAGTTTTCCCCCTGATTCCCATTGACTTCAATTTTGCTGGGGCTCCTTGATGCCATACTCGGTCAAATGCTGCCTTGATGTCAAGGGCAGTCACTCTCACCTCACTTCTTGAGTTCAGCTCTTTTGTCCATGTTTGAACCAAGGCTGTAATGAGATCAGGAGCTGAGTGGCCCTGGCGGAACCCAAACTGAGCGTCACTGAGCAGGTTATTGCCGCTTGATAGCACTGCCGATCACACCTTCCATCACTTTACTGATGATTGAGAGTAGACGCTTGGGGCAGTAATTGGCTGGTTTGTGTACAGGACATACCTGGGCAATTTTCCACATTGCTGGGTAGATGCCAGTGTTGTAGCTGTACTGGAACAGCTTGGCTAGGAGCGCGGCAAGTTCTGGAGTTCAGGTCTTCAGTACTATTGCCGGAATATTGTCAGGGACCATAGCCTTTGCAGTATCCAGTGCCTTCAGTTGTTTCTTCATATCACGTGGAGTGAATCAAATTGGATGAAGTCTGGCATCTGTGATGCTGGGGCCTTCAGGAGGAGGCCGAGAGGGATCATCAACTCAGCACTTCTGGCTGAAGATTGTTGCAAATGCTTCAGCCTTATCTTTTGCACTGATGTGCTGGGATCCCCCATCATTGAGGATGGGGATATTTGTGGAGCCACCTCCTCCAGTTAGTTGTTTAATTGTCCACCACCATTCACGGCTGGATGTGGCAGGACTGCAGAGCTTAGATCTGATCTGTTGGTTATGGGATCGCTTAGCTCTGTCTATTGCATGCTACTTATGCAGTTTGTTACACAGGTAGTCCTGTGTGGTAGCTTCACCAGTTTGACACCTCATTTTGAGGTATGCCTGGTGCTGCTCCTGGCATGCCCTTCTGCACTCTTCATTGAACCAGGGTTGGTCTCCTGGCTTGATGGTAACCGTAGAGTGGGGAATATGCCGGGCCATGAGGTTACAGATTGTGGTTGAGTACAATTCTACTGCTGCTGATGGCCCACAGAGCCTCATGGATGCACAGTTTTGCATTGCTAGATCTGTTCGAAATCTATCCCATTTAGCACGGTGGTAGTACCACACAACACAATGGAGGGTATCCTCAATGTGAAGGCGAGACTTTGTCTCCACAAGGACTGTGCGATGGTCACTCCTACCAATACTGTCATGGACAGATGCATCTGCGACAGGCAGATTGGTCAGGACAAGGTCAAATATGTTTTCCCTCTTGTTGGTTCCCTCACCATCTGCTGCATACTCAGTCTAGCAGATATGTTCTTTCGGACTAAGCCAGCTTTTTCAATAGTGGTGCTAATGAGCCACTCTTGATGATGGACATTGAAGTCCCCCACCCAGAGCACATTCTGCGCCCTTGCCACCCTCAGCACTTCCTCCAAGTGGTGATCAACATGGAGGAGTACTGACTCATCAGCTGAGGGAGGGTAGTAGGTGGTAATCAGCAGGAGGTTTTCTTGCCCAGGTTTGACCTGATGTCATGAGACTTCATGGGGTCCAGAGTCGGTGTTGAGGAGTCCCAGGGCAACTCCCTCCCGACTGCATATCACAAATACAAATACAGATGAAATTCCACAGCAACCTGCCACTCTGAGAAAAGGAGCCCAGGGCCAATCAGTCTGAAAACAATTTGTGTTCATAACTTTAAATATTGCAGATCAAAGGCCTTGAACAGAGTTCTAATGATTAAATACCTTTGTTTTCATTACTACTGGCAGTTGACCTGAAATGGAACCTGTTATCACCACACACAGGTCCTACTGAGCCTTACAGGAACATTTTGGCCATAATTCCTACAGTAACCCAGGAACAGCACCAGAAATATCCCAAAAGTGCCAGATCAATGTGATGGGGGTGAGCAGGCAAAGCACCCTTGTCCCCCTGCTTTGAAATGCAATTTGTTGGGGTCTAGGTTCCAATGACTCCCCTTGCTTGCAGCTGGACTTATAGCCTATTTACCTCCATCCCCCTAATGAGCACCATTTCTGGGCTCACTATTTTATCTAATCATTATCCAGCTCACCCTATCCACACAGAGCATCTGTCCAGATTTCCCCCCCCCCCCCCATTGCTGTTTTGTACAGTCCTTCCCAGCCACTGGGGAAATTGCAGATCCTATAAATTAGATTGTGAGTCATGACTTGAAAACAGGAACGTGTGAAGTTCACTGGATGTTGGTGTGAAATTTGCCCTGCCATGTAATGAGGGCAGGTTAAACAGTGCCAGCAGCCTGGGTTAATGTAGAAACACCTCATCTTAAAAATTTGCGAAATAATGTTCCTGATTAACCAATTCATCATAACTTGTCAGCTATAGTGCTTAGACTGAGGCCAGTCCTGTGGGAGTAGTTCTATACTGCTGTAATGTGTTTGGCAATGCTCATTAGCTTATATAACCGCTGGATGCATTCTGCTTTGGAAGTTGATATTAATCAGCAGTTTGTCCCAGAAGGTTCCGCAAGCAAAGTAAGCAAAGTCAATGATGAACTTTTCACTCCATGTGTTTTCTCAGATTCTTTAAAGCTGTTAAAGAAAAGACAGGATTGATACTTTAATCCTGACCAATAACCCCCCAGTTACCACTTCATGGAGTAATCTAGAAAACACAGAACTTATAGAGTTGCACCAATTGCAACAGCTGAGATCAAGCCAGCACGAATCACAGTCTTGTGAAAACCAGCTTAGCCCCATTGCTCACTTGATTCATAGATCATATCTTACAGCAACTAATGGTGACCATATTCTTCATAAAATATCACACTGAGGCCTGAAAAATATGTTCATAACCTGATGATAGCATTCATTATCTTTTTTAGTGGAGTTCAGTGAAATTCTTGAGTGTATATTTAAAATGCACACTGTAGTGAAGGCATCTTCACCCATAATGTAAATATTGCAGTCTGAAAGAATGTTTCATTATTGTTGAGTATTCACAGAGTAAATCTACATAAGGCTTTACTGGGAGCAGCCATGTTGAAACTTTACTTTACACCTCCCAACAGAGAGGGCAGCAGAGACGCAGTATAGCAGGATTAGCAGCTAATGCTTAGCTATCACAATACAATGAGGCAGTTCAATACAGCACACCACACTCCCACTCCACTTAAAAATATAACTTATACATTAAAACATAAAATGGTACTTGTACATAATTTCCCAGAATACAATAACAATACCCTGAGATTTAACAGGTCGGGTTGCATGCTTGTTACTGTAATCACAACTAAAATATATATAACTAATATTTCCAGAGTTTTTCCTTAACACCAGTATGTCTTTAATAAAAATATAATCATCTGGCGAAAAGAACAACTTATTTCTTCCTTCCTACATACTTTCAATTAACCTATCCGGCTTCTTTCTCTTTCAGTCTGGGTATCTTCTTCCATTTCCATTAGCTTGACTCTGCTCTCTCAACATCTCAGATCATGTTGACCCTGTACTTTGACTTTGATTACCAACTCCACTTAATGGCTGGGACTGTGAAATTGATTGATCAGTCTTAATCAAAGACCCTGACTCACTTTGCTCTCCCGGTGGATTCTGTGATACTGGCAAACTTTCAGTTCCTTTGTGACTTGCACTTTCCGCATGACTTTCTCTTGGGACTGTAGGAACTTGGAATAAAGCCTGGCTACCCAACCCGAACCTGACTAGACCTGATGACATGTGTTGGCTTCGGGTCAGGTCAGGTCTATGTTCCGAGTCCAGCATTCGGGCTCAGGTCGGGTTGGACTGGAACTCAGGGGATCAGGCTCACCCATGATTCTCCACAACTCCATCTGCAGGAATAGCCTGCTGCTGGAACGGATGAACAGGATCACAAGTATTATCATTTAGACAAGGTAGAGCAGAATAACATGGTTGATATCATGAAATTTATTGCGATATTCGGGTCAGGTCAGGCGCAAAAATAAATTAAAGGACTTGGGCCCAGGTCGGGTTTAAATTTTATATTTGAGCAGGCCTTTAATTTGGACTGTAGGAGGTTTCTCATGCTCTTCCTTTGTCAGATTTCCTCATCCAAGCAAATGATCCTCATGACACTGACAGAGTCTCTCTCCCATTCTCACGAGATATGTGAATGTATCTAGTCTTTTTACATCAACTCCAAACACATACTTCTCCTCATCACCTTGGTGGTTTTTCACTGTGACCTTCTGACCAGCACTGAACTCTCTAAGTTTCATGTCTTGTATATCAAGACTCATCTTCACCCTCTCTTGCTTTTCTCTTACTTTGCTATTGACTTAAGCAAACTAAACCTTGTCCTGGACCATGTTTTTAACACTAACTCATAAGGTGAGCAACCTTTTGTAGACTCTGGGGTTATTCTGTAAGACAACAGAAAATTGTTTAGCCTGTGTCGAAGAGAATCATGGACATTACTGCCTAGTTTGTCACCTAGCAAATATGTCTGCAAAGACCTCTTCACAATTTGTACATTTCTTTCTGCAGCACCATTTGATGCTGGGTGATACAAAGGCAATAGAGGAGACTGCGACAACTACAAGGGCATCTCGCTCATTAGCATCATGGGGAGGGCCTTTGCTAAGATCATACTTAAAAGACTCCATTTAGTTGCACATCGAGTGTACTTGTGCAGTTTCCGTGCCGGCACATCTATTGTGGATATGATCTTCTCCATACTCCAGCTACAACAGGGGTGTAGGGAACAGAGTATACCGCTTTACCTTACTTTTGTAGATTTCACGAAGGCATTCGACACTGTCAGCAGAGCAGGGCTGTACAAGATTTTGGGAAAAACTGGCTCTCCACCGAAGCTCCTCAGTCTCATCTGCTCCTTCAATGACAACACACACTGCACTGTACTGTTTGATGGCTCCACTTCCAACAGTTTCAGAGTGAAGAATGGAGTGAAACAGGGTTGTGTCCAAGCCCCCACTCTGTTTAACACCTTCTTCTCCATGCTCCTGACCTTCACCTTCCCTGCAGGTATGGAAGGAGTCTACTTGCACACTAGGTCAGACGGCAAGCTCTACAATCTATCAAGGCTGAAAGTAAAGACAAAAACACATCATGTCCTCATCAGAGAACTCCTCTACGCTGATTCTCTTTGCTGTGATTCTCTTTGCTGTGATTCTCTTTGCTGTGATGCTCTTTGCTGTGATGTTCTTTGCTGTGGTGCTCTTTGCTGCGGTGCTCTTTGCTGCGATGCTCTTTGCTGCGATGCTCTTTGCTGCGATGCTCTTTGTTGCGATGCTCTTTGCTGCGATTCTCTTTGCTGTGGTGCTCTTTGCTGCGGTGCTCTTTGCTGCGATGCTCTTTGCTGCGGTGCTCTTTGCTGCGGTGCTCTTTGCTGCGATGCTCTTTGCTGTGATGCTCTTTGTTGCGATGCTCTTTGTTGCGATGCTCCAGGACCTAGTGACCATGAAGGAACAGCGATTATATTTCCAAGTCAGGTTGGTGTGTTACTTGAAGGGGAACTTGCAGGTGGTGGTGGTGGTTACATAATCTGCTGCACTTGACGTTTTGGTGGTCAAGGTTGCATGTTTGGAAGGTGCTGTCGAAGGAGCCTTGGCAAGTTTCTGCGGTGCACCCTGTAGATGGTGCGCACTGCTGCCACTGTGTGCCGGTAATGGAAGGAGTGAATGTTTAAGGTGGTCGATGGACTGCTAAACAAGTGGGCTGTTTTGTCCTGGATGGTGTCAAGTTTTTTGCACTGCTGCACAAAGCCAGTGACAGATGATAATCGTTCATTAATTTTGGCATAAAAAGTATCAGCAGCACAATGGAACCCTGCACTTGAACCTTGTGACAGATTTCGTCTAAGTGTGTCAATAATGGCACACATGTGACCATCCAGATTCAACATCCGGTTCCTTTTCTGCCCCAATCACTTTCTTCACCTCACCCAGTGCTACCTCCACTAACTTCATTCTCCAAGATGTGTGCAGTTGCCAGGTGTTCATAAACACCAATCAGAGGGACGATGTTTGGTGCTGATTCCAAACTACTAGCTGTGTTGACAGATTGCTTTTCCAATGACAGAAATAGAACAAATGTTAAAATGCTAACTGTAAGAAATACCTTCAAACAGAATTGGCTTTGCAATATATTATGCATGAAAATTGTGTGTATCCCTGTGCAGCAGTACACACGATGGGGAGCAATATATTACTGGGCCAATTTTTGTCTACTAATTAGTTCTAAATGGTTAAGAAGTAATCCTGATCAAACCAAATGCTGAAATCACTCAATCTGTGTGTCAGCCTATTTGTTTAATTATTCACAGATGTAAGTGCAGATTTGCACAGATGTAAGGCACATATCGTGCACAAATTAACTTAAAATTGTTGATTGAATTTCCTTACAAAGCTCTTTAAAGGTACTGTTATATACTGCTTAAAACCTGTCAACCTTAGGTCTCCATTTATACATATGCAGCACCGTACTGGTATAAAGGCTATAATATACCCAAGAGGTGTTGAGATGTCCCTGTGCTATTTTTTAAATAATATAATGAAGCTCCCATTCGTTTCTGTGGGAAGATTCCTGTGCTCACCCTCAGCCCACCAGAAGTGTGTGTCATGTGCGAAAAGGACAAAACCTGTTCAGAACAGATTTCCATTCCTTTTTCCAATCTTTAAAGTCCCAATTGCACCAATGTATGGGGCGTTATGACAAGAAAATCATCAGGAAAGTACAAGGCTTGAGTTGAGGGTGTACAGCGGCTTCAGCTTCACTCTACTCCTTATATCCATTGTATCACTCACTAGGGTGTCCAGCACAGCCTCTTCTAAGAAAGTTGAGGGCATGTGATTGCTAATCACTCCTCTAGTTCAGGTCTATTCCCTTTTATAACTGTGAAACTATATTCTCCTCCAGAGATCGAGTGTTCAGTGCTGCACACCCACACAACTTCCCACCTGCAGGGCCATTTGCAATACATCTGTTGTGCTCACCCACTCCCCACTACTTGGAAATCTTTGAAAATGTTTTAAATCTCACCTTTTCTAAACCTAGCTTTAAATAAAATATTTATAAAGAGGACCAATATTCTGTGTGGTTCACTTCAACAGACTTTGAATTTTCAACAGCAGAATATGGGAACTGTGGTTGCTGCTCGGTTGGTTAATATACCCACCCTGGACTTGTAATTCATATCAAAAGTTTTAAATGTAGGAGCATCAGTCAAATCTGATGTAGTAAATAGTAAAAATAAACATGTTTATATCATTGTATCATGTCCAGAACATCTCCATCTCATATCAAATGTTACACTTCAGACGTGACACTGTTGTAAAATATGTGTCAATTTTTCTGTTAATTGGTTTAAGTCTCATTTATAAAACCACAAATTGACCAATGAACAGGTAGCCAGCAAGACTAAATACAGCAATCAGCAGTCAGCTACTAACAAAACCATCTGTAAGGTTTGGGGTCAAGGGAAGCAAACCCATTAAAACATTCTAAATTACCATAATGACCTTTTTTTCATTATTTGTCTTTCTGACTTTTTATCAGGCACAAAACAGATTTGGAGGTCGATTTATACTTTTTACTGAATGCTCATATTTTCACACACTTATAAAAACTGGGAAACCTGTAGCAATGTAAATTTTCATTCAATAAGGACAATACAGAGCAATTTAATCGATGAACCAGAATGGCATGAACTGTCTCTGGGTTGGGTTGCGTCTTTCAACGTCTGGGCTGCAACCCCACGGAAACTTCCACATGCCGTTCAGTCAGAAGCTATTCAGGTCGGATCAGGTGGAGACTCCTGCTGCGCTTGTCATCAAAGTAGCAACACAGTGCTTAAAATGATATTAGTGTAGTCTGGTACTATTGTAAACGTCTAAGACTAGAGTCTAAAATATACCTGTTATCACTTTCTTAATAAATGTTCGTTTCAATAATTGAATATAGCCTTTTTTGTAATAGCTTGAATCATTTTCCAAATACACACTTCTGGTATGGAGTCTCACCCATTGGGAGCTTGCATTTGGAAAATCAACTCTTAGAAGTTCATCTTAAATCTCTTGACTCTAATTAGGTGTTTGCTGACACTTAGCCATATCACTTTACCTGAGAGAGAAGGTTGTTATTGAACCTCCACTCTAGAGACTTGAACACTAGACTGACACTTCAGCATAGAACTGAGGGAGTACTACAGGGGTAACATTTATGGGGCCTGCAAGAGCAGATTTCATGGTAGGTGAGGTGACTCGATTAGGCGGGAGTTGACATTTTGAATTCCCGACGGCAGGTTCAAAGTTAGAGATTAAGTCAGCGGCGTGTTTGTGCTAGGTGGAGTCTCACGCTGTCCTGTGGCGGGTTCTAATTTTTAATATATTTGCATACCATGAATACTCTTAACTTAGAATTAACAGAAATTAAGTCCTAACTGCCAGATTCATTCAGCAGTGCACAGGAATCTTGTGGAACCAGGTTTGCGGTGGTTTAAAGGTGCAACAGTCGACTTTGTGCAGCTTTGTCTGAGGTCAGTGGTTTTCTTTCTTGAACTCTTCAACACAAGGAAAGGCAACATTGGAATGGATGTTAGGCTCCAGGCTTGGGACCAGCAAGGGCGAATTGTGTTGGGGGGGTGGTTTGAGAGGGTGGGGTTCAGGTGTCTGGAGGTGCGGAGGAGGACACAGCCTTGCGTTCAGGATGTGGTGTCGGTGGTGGTGGGGGGTGGGGAGTGCAGGAAGGTGGTGGGTGGGGGATTGGAGCGGATAATGAAGGTGAAGTGCATGATAGGCCTAAAGGGAGGGGTCAGTACTGTCAACATTGGGGTCCCGTGGGGCAAATGAGGGTGCTGGCTGGCAGATGGAACAGTCACAGTCACAGAGGGCAGTGTGATTAGGTCAGGGGGCAGGTCCAGAGTCATGGTTGGGTACTGGAAGGCCTCGTAGGGTGGGGCACGGGATTGGACGACTGCATTAAGGTTGATCACTGGAGGATCTAGGGTTGAGAGTGGACATTTCGATGGCGATGGGTGTAGGCACAGAGGGGTTAGATGGCATATAGACATCGATAATTACGTGGTCCAGTGTAATGGGGGGAGGGTCAAGAGTCACAGAGGGAAGGTGCAAGGTAATGTTGCGTGGGTCAAGGGTGATGGGGGAAAGCTGGAAGGTGGCAGGAGGAGGGTGGTAGGTGGAGGATCGAGCTTTGAATCAGATGCACTCCATTTTGTAAAATGAGACAAAAATTCATATGGGCATGCCAGGAGTGCAGATCGAAGTGGGAGGAGGCCAGTGTTGGGTGAGTGGATATGCGGCTGTGCACAATGGGAGGCATACAGAACATATCGACTCATGAGTTCACTGGTTGAGCATTATGGTCAGACAAGGTTTCATTTCAATGTCTGCCTCATTCAAACAATTATAAAGCTGCAATGACATGGGTCTCATACACCCAATATTTTTGCAACGTCAGGAACAAGAGGAGAGGATGCAACAGAGGAGGGCTGTTGTTGCTCAGCGACTGGGACTGCAATGCCAGCAGCAGACAGAATAAGAGGGGGAGGCTACTCAGAATAATGCCATCTAGAGAAGGCATCATAGAAGATGGGCACTGGTCCGTCAACGCGTCCTCAGGACAAGGACTAACTACTTTCAGCAGTCAGAGAGGCAATGTAAGAGGCATAGAAACATAGAAAAATAGGAGCAGGAGTAGGCCATTCGGCCCTTTGAGCCTGTTCCGCCATTCAATACGATCATGGCTGATCATCCAAACTCAGTAACCTGTTCCTGTTTTCGCCCCACTTTAGCCCTTGATCCCCTTAGCCCTAAGAAATATATCTAACTCTTTCTTGAATATATTTAATGATTTGGCCTCAACTGTTTTCTGTGGGAGAGAATTCCACAGGTTCACCACTCTCTGGGTGAAGAAATCTCTCCTCATCTCAGTCCTAAACGGCTTACCCCTTATCCTTAGACTGTGACCCCTGGTCCTGGACTCCACCGCCATCGGGAACATCCTTCCTGCATCTAGTCTGTCCAGTCCTGTTAGAATTTTGTAGGTTTCTATGTGATTCCCTCTCATTCTTCTAAACTCCAGCAAATACAAGCCTAATCGACCCAATCTCTCTTCATACATCAGTCCCGCCATCCCAGGAATCAGTCTGGTGAACCTTCGCTGCACTCCCTCTATAGCAAGAACATCCTTCCTCAGATAAGGACACCAAAGCTGCACACAATACTCCAGGTGTGGTCTCACCAAGGCCTTGTTTAATTGCAGCAAGACATCCCTGTTCCTGTACTCGAATCCTCCAGCTATGAAGGCCAACATACCATTTGTCTTCTTAACTGCCTGCTGCACCTGCATGCTTACTTTCAGCGACTGGTGCATAAGGACACCCAGGTCTCACTGCACCTCCCCCTTTCCCAATCTATCACCATTCAGGTAATAATCTGCCTTTCTGTTTTTGCCACCAAAGTGGATAATCTCACATTTATCCACATTATACTGCATCTGCAATGTATCTGCCCACTCACTCAACCTGTCCAAATCACACTGGAGCTTCTCTGCATCCTCCTCACAGCTCACACTCTCACCCAGCTTTGTGTTGTCTGCAAACTTGAATATATTACATTTAATTCCCTCATCTACATCATTAATATATATTGTGAATAGCTGGTGTCCTAGCACTGATCCCTGAGGTACCCCACTAGTCACTGCCTGCCACTCGGAAAAAGACCCTTTCATTCCGACTCTTTGTTTCCTGTCTGCCAACCAGTTCTCTATCCATGTCAGTACCTTACCCCCAATCCCATGTGCTTCAATTTTGCATGCTAATCTCTTATGTGGGACCTTATCGAAAGCCTTCTGAAAGTCCAAATGCACCGCATCCACTGGTTCTCCCTTATCTATTCCACTAATTACATCCTCAAAAAATTCCAGTAGATTTGTCAAGCATGATTTCCCTTTCATAATTCCATGTTGACTTTGTCCGATCCTGCCATTGTTTTCCAAGTGCTCTGTTATTACATCTTTTATAATGGACTCTAGCATTTTCCCCACTACTGACTGGTCGACACAGACTCGGTGGGCCGAAGGGCCTGTTTCAGTGCTGTATCTCTCTTTGACTCTATGACTCTATGACGTCAGGCTTACCAGTCTATAATTCCCTGTTTTCTCTCTGCCTCCTTTTTTAAATAGTGGGGTTACATTAGCTACCCTCCAATCCGTTGGAACTGTTCCAGAGTCTAGAATTTTGAAAAATGACCAGCAATGCATCTACTAATTCTAGGGCCACTTCCTTAAGTACTCTGGGATATAGATTATCAGGACCTGGGGATTTATCGGCCTTCAATCCCATCAATTTTCCTAACACCATTTCCCTACTAAAACTGATTTCATACAGTTTCTCCTTCTCACTAGATCCTATGTTCCCCAACATTTCTGGGAGGTAATTTGTGTCCTCCATTGTGAAGACAGAACCAAAGTATGTATTTAATTGGTCTACCATTTCTTTGCTCCCCATTATAAATTCCCCCATTTCTGACTGTAAGGGACCCACATTTGTCTTCACCAATCTTTTTCTCTTCACATACCTATAGAAACTTTTACAGTCAGTTTTTATGTTCTCTGCAAGCTTACACTCGTACTCTATTTTCCCCTTCTTAATCAATCCCTTTGTCCTCCTTTGCTGAATTCTAAACTACTCCCAATCCTCAGGTTTGCTGCTTGTTCTGGACATTTTATATTTCTCCTCCTTTTGTAAGCCACGGTTGAGCCACCCTTCCTGTTTTATTTTTGCGCCAGACAGGAATGAACAATTGTTGTAATTCATCCATGTGCTGTTTAAATGCTAGCCATTGCCTATCCACGGTCAACCCTTTAAGTAACGTTCCCCAATCTATCATAGCCAACTCGCGCCTCATACCTTCATAGTTTCCTTTATTTAGATCCAGGACCCTAGTCTCGGAATCAAATCTCTCACTCTCCATCTTAATGAAAAATTCTATCATGTTATGGTTGGTCTTCCCCAAGGGACCCCGCACAACAAGACTTTTAACTATCCTTTCTCATTACACAATACCCAGTCTAGGATGGCCTGTTCTCTAGTTGGTTCCTCAACGTATTGGTCCAAAATACCATCACATATGCACTCCAGGAATTCCTCCTCTACCGTATTATTGCTAATTTCGTTTTCCCAATCTATATGCAGATCAACATCACCCATAACTACAGTTGCACCCTTTTTGCATGCGTCTCTAATTTCCCATTTAATGCCATCCTCTACATCACCATTGCTGTTTGATGGTCTATATACAACCCCCACCAACGTTTTCTGCCCCTTAGTGTTTCTTGGCTCCACCCATACAGATTCCATATCAGGATTTTCTGAGCCAATATCCTTCCTCACTATTGTATTGATTTCCTCTTTTACTAATAATGCTACTCCACCTCTTTTCCCTTTTTGCCTGTCCTTCCTAAATATTGAATACCCCTGGATGTTCAGTTCCCATCCTTTGTCACCCTGCCACCATGTCTCCGTAATCACAACTAAACCATATCCATTTACATCTATTTGCGCGGTTAATTCGCCTGCCTTATTGCCAATACTCTGCGCATTGAGACACAATGCCTTTAGGCTTGTCTTTTTAACATTCTTAGTCATCTTAGCATTATTTTGTAGTATGGCCCTATTTGTTTCTTGCCCTTGATTTCTATGCCTTCCACTTTTGTCTTTTTGTTTCCTGTCTTTCGTTTCTATCTTTTTTTCCTCCTCCTCAGTCTCCCCACTCAGGTTCCCATCCCCCTGCCATTCTAGTTTAAATCCTCCCCAACAGCACTAGCAAACGCCCCTGCGAGGACATCGGTTCCAGTCCTGCCTGGGTGTAACCCATCCCGCTTGTACAGGTCCCACCTTCCCCAGAACCGGTCTCGATGTCCCAGGAATCTAATTCCCTCCCTCCTGCACCATTTCTCCAGCCACACATTCATCTGGTCAATTCTCCTGTTCCTATACTCACTAACATGTGGCACAGGAAGTAATCCTGAGATTACTACCTTTGAGGTCCTGCTTTTTAATTTAGCTCCTAACTCCTTATATTCATCTTGCAGGACCTCATCCCTTTTTCTACCTATGTTGTTGGTACCGACATGCACCAGGATCACTGGCTCTTTACCCTTCCCTTTCAGAATGTCCTGCAGCCGCTCCGAGACATCCTTGAACCTAGCACCGGGGAGGCAACATACCATCCTGGAGTCTCGTTTGTGGCCACAGAAACACCTATCTGTTCCCCTGACAATTGAATCCCCTATCACTATGGCTCTCCCAGTCTTTTTCCTCCTCTGCTATGCAGCAGAGCCATCCGTGGTGTCACAAACTTGGCTGTTGCTGCTTTCCCCTGGGAGGCCATCCTCCCCAACAATATTCAAAGTGATTTGTTTGAGAGGGGGATAGCCACAGGGGACTCCTGTATTACTTGCCTGCCCCTACTACTCCACCTGGTGGTCACCCATCCCTTTTCTGCCTGTGCAGCCATTACCTGCGGTGGGACCACCTCGCTAAACGTGCTATCCACGACTTCCTCAGCATCGTAATGCGGGTAGACAGTAGCTGCAGATGGATACACTTCCTGGACACATGGTCGTCAGGGACACTGGAAGCATCTCTGATTTCCCACATAGTGCAGGAGGAGCATATCACGGGTGTGAGCTCTCCTGCCTTGACTTACCTTTAGATTAATTAGTTACTCCCTTTAATTAAAAAATACTAATTACGCTAGGGGCTTTGTTCTACTCCAAATACTACCCATATAATCTAAAGTCCCTAATAAATTACACTAATTAAAAAAAACACACTTTAGTAGTACTAACCTTATCACTTATATGGTAGGTTTAAAAAAAGGACTTTCCCCTGATTTTTTAAAGCTATTTCCAGGCACTAACAGCTGTTACTCACTAACCAATCACCTTGCAGATTTCCTGTGATGTCACTGTTGATTTTTTTTTCAGACTCCGGCGCGCCTGGACTGCTTTCCGCTCCGCTCCTGGAAGTTAAGTGACAGAGCCTCGATCCTCGGGCTCAATTTATCCTCTTCTCTCGGCGTTCTCCCCACAGGTCCGCTCCTCTCCGCTCCACTCCCAGAAGGTAAGACGCCTGAGGATGTCACATGAAATGATCACTGAGATGTTTGGGATTGTTCAACAAGACATGCAATCATGTGGTTTTGTTGGGAACCCATGCCAGTTGCCCTCAAGGTGACTGCAGCACTTAATTTTTTTGCAAACGGTGATTTGCAGGAGTTACGACCGACCGCTCTAGTCAAAGCCCTAGGTCAAAATATACGATTCTGATTGTGGTGGGAGAAATGCACTGTTAATTCAATCCAGTCCCTCCATAAATTGCCTAACATATCATTTTAAACTTTCCAAGTTAAGGAAAGACCCAGCCAAATTGTACTATCTATTAATCCCTGAATAAGACTAACCAAAGCAGGCGTCTTTAAGTCAACAAATTAACTGTTTAATCAGAAAAATTTAATTCATAAACACCATGAAGATATAAACAACATTTAAGATAGAAAAAGAGTCCCTGCAAATTTACAGCCCAATGTTGCTTGAAGTCCTCACAACTGTCCAATGGGGAAAAAAGGTTCTTCCACAGTAGAACAGTCCGTAGTCTAATTCCAGCAGTAAGTGATTCTTCCTTCCTTCGCGAATTTCAACAATTAGCGACTTGCAAACATTTTTAAATGAATCAATTTGACTTTAGAGTTTTTGAGGGATAAAAGATTGTCACAGTCGAACTTCCCTTCCTTCAGTTTAAATTACCAGAGATCTCTGTTCTGGTTTGGTTTGACTTTTTTTAGCATTTTGAGAACAAGAACAAAGAACAAAGATAATTACAGCACAGGAACAGGCCCTTCGGCCCTCCAAGCCTGCGCCGATCCAGAGCCTCTCTCTAAACATGTCGCCTATTTTCTAAGCTTCTGTATCTCTTTTCTTCCTGCCCATTCATGTATCTGTCTAGATACATCTTAAAAGACTCCATCGTGCCCGCATCTACCACCTCCGCTGGCAATAAGTTCCAGGTGCCCACAACCCTCTGCGTAAAGAACTTTCCACGCATATCCCCCCTAAACTTTTCCCCTTTCACTTTGAACTCGTGTCCTCTAGTAATTGAAACCCCCACTCTGGGAAAAAGCTTCTTGCTATCCACCCTGTCTATACCTCTCATGATTTTGTACACTTCAATCAGGTCCCCCCTCAACCTCCGTCTTTCTAATGAAAATAATCCTAATCTACTCAACCTCTCTTCATAGCTAGCGCCCTCCATACCAGGCAACATCCTGGTGAACCTCCTCTGCACCCTCTCCAAAGCATCCACATCCTTTTGATAATGTGGCGACCAGAACTGTACGCAGTATTCCAAATGTGGCCGAACCAAAGTCCTATACAACTGTAACATGACCTGCCAACTCTTGTACTCAATGCCCCGTCCGATGAAGGAAAGCATGCCGTATGCCTTCTTGACCACTCTATTTACCTGCGTTGCCACCTTCAGGGAACAGTGGACCTGAACACCCAAATCTCTCTGGACATCAATTTTCCCCAGGACTTTTCCATTTACTGTATAGTTCACTCTTGAATTGGATCTTCCAAAATGCATCACCTCGCATTTGCCCTGATTGAACTCCATCTGCCATTTCTCTGCCCAACTCTCCAATCTATCTATATTCTGCTGTATTCTCTGACAGTCCCCTTCACTATCTGCTACTCCACCAATCTTAGTGTCGTCTGCAAATTTGCTAATCAGTCCACCTATACTTTCCTCCAAATCATTAATGTATATCACAAACAACAGTGGTCCCAGCACGGATCCCTGTGGAACACCACTGGTCACACGTCTCCATTTTGAGAAACTCCCTTCCACTGCTACTCTCTGTCTCCTGTTGCCCAGCCAGTTCTTTATCCATCTAGCTAGTACACCTTGGACCCCAAGCGCCTTCACTTTCTCCATCAGCCTGCCATGGGGAACCTTATCAAACGCCTTACTGAAGTCCATGTATATGACATCGACAGCCCTTCCC
The DNA here is from genome assembly GCF_036365525.1 of Heterodontus francisci. Lineage (NCBI taxonomy): Eukaryota > Metazoa > Chordata > Chondrichthyes > Heterodontiformes > Heterodontidae > Heterodontus > Heterodontus francisci. The sequence continues at coordinate 856,111 of NC_090407.1, read as the reverse complement.
TCATCAATCAACTTTGTCACTTCCTCAAAGAATTCTATTAAGTTGGTAAGACATGACCTTCCCTGCACAAAACCATGTTGCCTATCACTGATGAGCCCATTTTCTTCCAAATGGGAATAGATCCTATCCCTCAGTATCTTCTCCAGCAGCTTCCCTACCACTGACGTCAGGCTCACCGGTCTATAATTACCTGGATTATCCCTGCTACCCTTCTTAAACAAGGGGACAACATTAGCAATTCTCCAGTCCTCCGGGACCTCACCCGTGTTTAAGGATGCTGCAAAGATATCTGTTAAGGCCCCAGCTATTTCCTCTCTCGCTTCCCTCAGTAACCTGGGATAGATCCCATCCGGACCTGGGGACTTGTCCACCTTAATGCCCTTTAGAATACCCAACACTTCCTCCCTCCTTATGCCGACTTGACCTAGAGTAATCAAACATCTGTTCCTAACCTCAACATCCGTCATGTCCCTCTCCTCGGTGAATACCGATGCAAAGTACTCGTTTAGAATCTCACCCATTTTCTCTGAGTCCAAGCATAACATTCCTCCTTTGTCCTTTAGTGGGCCAATCCTTTCTCTAGATACCCTCTTTCTCCTTATATATGAATAAAAGGCTTTGGGATTTTCCTTAACCCTGTTTGCTAAAGATATTTCATGACCCCTTTTAGCCCTCTTAATTCCTCGTTTCAGATTGGTCCTACATTCCCGATATTCTTTCAAAGCTTCGTCTTTCATCAGCCGCCTAGACCTTATGTATGCTTCCTTTTTCCTCTTAGCTAGTCTCACAATTTCACCTGTCATCCATGGTTCCCTAATCTTGCCATTTCTATCCCTCATTTTCACAGGAACATGTCTCTCCTGCACGCTAATCAACCTCTCTTTAAAAGCCTCCCACATATCACATGTGGATTTACCTTCAAACAGCTGCTCCCAATCTACATTTCCCAGCTCCTGCCGAATTTTGGTATAGTTGGCCTTCCCCCAATTTAGCACTCTTCCTTTAGGACCACTCTCGTCTTTGTCCATGAGTATTTTAAAGCTTACGGAATTGTGATCACTATTCCCAAAGTAGTCCCCTACTGAAACTTCAACAACCTGGCCGGGCTCATTCCCCAACACCAGGTCCAGTATGGCCCCTTCCCGAGTTGGACTATTTACATACTGCTCTAGAAAACCCTCCTGGATGCTCCTTACAAATTCTGCTCCATCTGGACCTCTAACATCAAGCGAATCCCAGTCAATGTTGGGAAAATTAAAATCTCCTATCACCGCCACCCTGTTGCTCCTACATCTTTCCATAATCTGTTTACATATTTGTACCTCTATCTCACGCTCGCTGTTGGGAGGCCTGTAGTACAGCCCCAACATTGTTACCGCACCCTTCCTATTTCTGAGTTCTGTCCATATTGCCTCACTGCTCGAGTCCTCCATAGTGCCCTCCTTCAGCACAGCTGTGATATCCTCTTTGACCAGTAATGCAACTCCTCCACCCCTTTTACCTCCCTCTCTATCCCGCCTGAAGCATCGATATCCTGGGATATTTAGTTGCCAATCATGCCCTTCCCTCAACCAAGTCTCAGTAATAGCAATAACATCATACTCCCAGGTACTAATCCAAGCCCTAAGTTCATCTGCCTTACCAACTACACTTCTTGCATTAAAACAAATGCACCTCAGACCACCAGTCCCTTTATATTCATCATCTGCTCCCTGCCTGCTCTTCCCCTTAGTCACACTGACTTCATTATCTAGTTTCTTACAGGCTTTTGTTACTACCTCCTTACTGTCAACTGACCTCAATTGGTTCCCATCCCCCTGCCACATTAGTTTAAACCCTCCCCAACAGCGTTAGCAAAAGCACCTCCAAGGACATTGGTTCCAGTCCGGCCCAGGTGTAGACCGTCCAATTTGTAATAGTCCCACCTCCCCCAAAACCGGTCCCAATGTCCCAAAAATCTGAACCCCTCCTTCCTGCACCATCCATCACGCCACGCATTCATCCTGACTATTCTTTCATTTTTACTCTGACTATCACGTGGCACTGGTAGTAATCCTGAGATTACTACCTCTGAGGTCCTACTTTTTAACTTGGCTCCTAACTCCTTAAACTCTGCTTGTAGGACCTCATCCCGTTTTTTACCTATATCATTAGTGCCTATGTGCACAATGACAACTGGCTGTTCACCCTCCCCCTTTAGAATGTTCTGCAGCCGATCTGAGACATCCCTGACCCGTGCACCTGGGAGGCAACATACCATTCGGGAGCCTCGTTTTCGACCACAGAACCGCCTGTCTACTCCCCTTACAATCGAATCCCCTACGACTATAGCCCTTCCACTCTTTTTCCCGCCCTTCTGAGCAGCAGAGCCAGCCACGGTGCCATGGACCTGGCTACTGCTGCCTTCCCCTGGTGAGCCATCTCCCTCAACAGTATCCAAAACGGTATACTTGTTTTGGAGGGAGATGACCGCAGGGGACTCCTGCGCTGCCTTCCTGCTCTTTCTCTGCCTTTTGGTCACCCATTCCCTTTCTCCCTCAGCAATCCTAATCTGCGGTGTGACCAATTCACTAAACGTGCTATCCACGACCTCCTCAGCATCGCGCATGCTCCAAAGTGAGTCCATCCGCAGCTCGAGAGCCATCATGCGATCTAACAAGAGCTGCAGCTGGACACACTTCCTGCACGTGAAGGAGCCAGGGACATCAGCCATGTCCCTGAGCTCCCACATTGAGCAAGAGGAGCATGATACGGGTCTGAGATCTCCTGCCATTTTTAATCTTAAGTTTAAACTTAGTTAAATGAAAAAGGAACGAAAAGTTTTTACCAATCACAATAAAACCAGAGAAATCGAAAAAGCCTTACCTTATAAACACCCCACCGAGTCCTTTTTTCTTTGGTTAGAGGAGGAGGGCGGGTGGGAGACACTACAAGTGTGGTGTCTCGGGTTCAGAAACCGCCCAAATATATAGTGTTTTACTTACCCAGCAGCCTCCTGGCCCAGCAGCCCCCTGGCCTCCGCCGAAAAACAAAAGGAAATTAAATTTACTTTCAAACTGACTTTCCCAGCTGCTCACTCGCTCACACGCTGCTCCCGAAAAAGCTGCTGCACTGAAAGCGATAAGAGAGATAATAATAATTAAATAGACAAAATTCTCTTCCTTCAGTTTAAATGGCTGAGAGCTCTTTTTTCAGGTGCTAACACCAGCTGTCTGTCTGTGTTTTTAGTTTTTAGTTTTAGAGATACAGCACTGAAACAGGCCCTTCGGCCCACCGAGTCTGTGCCGACCATCAACCACCCATTTATACTAATCCTACACTAATCCCATATTCCTACCACATCCCCACCTGTCCCTATATTTCCCTATCAGCTACCTATACTGGGGGCAATTTATAATGGCCAATTTACCTACCAACCTGCAAGTCTTTTGGCTGTGGGAGGAAACCGGAGCACCCGGAGAAAACCCACGCAGACACAGGGAGAACTTGCAAACTCCACACAGGCAGTACCCAGAATTGAACCCAGGTCGCTGGAGCTGTGAGGCTGCGGTGCTAACCACTGCGCCGCCTAACAGTTCTGTTAGAACTGACAGTCTTCAACTAAAAAGCCAGTTCAAACTTGAATTGTAACAAATGTATCACTCGATGCTCAGTCCCAGTGGCTGTATCCCAGGTAACGAGAATGCACCCTTTGAATTGCAGTCTCTGAATGCCTGTATCCAACGGCAACCAAAAATGCATTTTCTCTAACTCCTAAGGCTTGCTGATTCTTAAAGCAGTACTGATCCTTTGCAAGTCTTAAAGATACACCACATATTTCCCGGAGAGAGAAAAAAACTACAGGACCATGACACCTCTGCCCCTAGCAGAATAAAATGCCATTCCTGGAATCTCAGAGCATGACGGGCCCCCCGTTTTACTTTTATTTTTAGTTATTTTTTCTTTTTTTCTTTTTTACATTTTTTACAACTTTTTTTTAATGTTTATTTCATTTCATCTTAGTTTGTTCAGTTTGCTTACCCACTGTTTTTCTCATGTTTGTACTTGCTGCTGTTCAACCTTCAGTCCGTTAACACCCTATTTGTACTATATGTTATCTATGTGGACTTTAGTAAAGCCTTTGACAAGGTCCCTCATGGCAGACTGATACAAAAGGTGAAGTCACATGGGATCAGAGGTGAGCTGGCAAGATGGATACAGAACTGGCTCGGTCATAGAAGACAGACGGTAGCAGTGGAAGGGTGCTTTTCTGAATAGAGGAATGTGACTTGTGGTGTTCCGCAGGGATCAGTGCTGGGACCTTTGCTGTTTGTAGTATATATAAATGATTTGGAGGAAAATGTAGCTGGTCTGATTAGTAAGTTTGCGGACGACACAAAGGTTGGTGGAGTTGTGGATAATGATGAGGATTGTCAGAGGATACAGCAGGATATAGATCGGTTGGAGACTTGGGCGGAGAAATGGCAGATGGAGTTTAATTCGGACAAATGTGAGGTAATGCATTTTGGAAGGTCTAATGCAGGTGGGAAGTATACAGTAAATGGCAGAACCCTTAGGAGTATTGACAGGCAGAGAGATCTGGGCGTACAGGTCCACAGATCACTGAAAGTGGCAACGCAGGTGGATAAGGTGGTCAAGAAGGCATACGGCATGCTTGCCTTCATCGGTCGGGGCATAGAGTATAAAAATAGGCAAGTCCTGCTGCAGCTGTACAGAACCTTAGTTAGGCCACACTTAGAATATTGCGTGCAATTCTGGTCGCCAGACTACCAGAAGGACGTGGAGGCTTTGGAGAGGGTACAGAAGAGGTTTACCAGGATGTTGACTGGTCTGGAGGGCATTAGTTATGAGGAGAGGTTGGAAAAACTCGGATTGTTTTCACTGGAACGACGGAGGTGGAGGGGCGACGTGATAGAGGTTTACAAAGTTATAAGCAGCATGGACAGAGTGGATAGTCAGAAGCTTTTTCCCAGGGTGGAAGAGTCAGTTACTAGGGGACATAGGTTTAAGGTGAGAGGGGCAAAGTTTAGAGGGGATGTGCGAGGCAAGTTCGATACACAGAGGGTGGTGAGTGCCTGGAACTTGTTGCCGGGGGAGGTGGTGGAAGCAGGTACCATAGAGACGTTTAAGAGGCATCTTGACAAATACATGAATAGGATGGGAATAGAGGGATACGAACCTGGAAGTGCAGAAGGTTTTGGTTTAGACAGGCATCAAGATCGGCGCAGGCTTGGAGGGCCGAATGGCCTGTTCCTGTGCTGTACTGTTCTTTGTTGTTCTTTGTACTAATGCTTTGTCTTTCAACACACCATTAACACATTGTTTGCCTTTGCTCCATGTCCTTTTGGTCAGCTATGTGGCCTTGTCCTATCTACACCTTCTCCTTTGTTATCTCTTGCCCCACCCCCGCCTCACTTGCTTATAACCTTTGACATTTCTAATATTTGCTAGTTCCAAAGAAGGGTCACTGACCCTAAACGTTAACTCTGCTTCTCTTTCCACAGATGCTGCCAGACCTGTTGAGTGGTTCCAGCATTTCTTGTTTTTATTATATTATATGCATTTGATTACAATGGGTAAAAAAATTACAAATTGAAAAAAAGGCTAACACATTTTTTTCCTGGCATTTACAGATTAAACATTTTTTGTAGAAAAGTGTATGACTACAGCAACAAGTTTCACCAGAACATTTCGGCTTTAAAATTTCAAAAGGTTGTTCCAATTAACCCATTTCAAATTTACAAGCATAGTCTTCCAATTGTTTTGTGTTTTCCTTCCAAGTGTCCCTATTGTCCATCACCTCAGCCAGGTGAACTACACAGCTAGGAGCACTGACCACTACTGGGTTTACTATTTTCTGAGAAGTTTCTCACATACTCTTTAACCTATGTGGCATCACTTGACACTGGGAAATCCTGTTCGGTGTAACAGAAGCTGATTTTTTCTTACCCTGGGGTGTCAAAGGAATTTGACAGTATCCTTCCAACACATCTGTCTTTTTAAGACACATTGTGTTGCTCACTCTGTCCTTACAGTCCTTTAAATGAGAATTTGGATAGGAGTCTGCCTTTTTTACCACAGTGACTTTTCTAGAGTCTATGCAAGTTTGAGCCGACCCACCAGGTTTAAGCATCAAGGCCGCCTGCAAATTCCAGCTGTCCTGACTAGGTTCATCTAAGCTGCCCTTCAGCATGCATTGTACCTCTGCTTCCACTTGGGCCAGTCTGGACCTAGGCGGCAAGGATGTTGTTTTAAAGGACTGGTTCCTCCTATACCCACATCATGTGTAGCTAAGGTTGTACATCCTGGCTTATCCCTACAAACTTTTTGAAACATTGTGAAAACCCTGGTTAGGACTTCACGCTGTTTTGCCTCTAAGCGTAAAAGCCTATTGTTTAATTTTCCTAGCCATTCTGCATTCGCTAATGGGATAGTTGGAGGTTCAATCTGAGAATTTCCTCAGCCTACTTCTGCCTCATCCTCACTATCCTTTTCCTTCTCCACAGTCCCGATTACCTGACATACCTGTACTGGCTTATCCTCCTCCCTGCGGTAATATGGTTTAAGCATATTAATGTGACACAACCGGTTCTTCATCCAGCGATCAGGGGTGTCAATCAAGTAATCTACCTTACCCACTCTTTTGATCACTCTATAATGGGCCACTGAACCGTGCTTTCATTAGTTCACCCTGTGATGGTAACAACACTAATACTTCATCCCTTTGTTTTATGGTCGGTTGTGGTTTTCCCACCATTTGACAGGTATGGCATGCCCTACAAAATTGTCTCACATCCTTTGTAAGATCTGGCCAGTAATAGTATTTGCTTTTATGTGATTTGGTCTTCTGAATTCCCCTATGTCCTGAAAAAGAAATGTCGTGTGCTAACCTTAATAATCCTTGTCAACATTTAGGTGGTACCACTATCTGTTCAACAACTGTCCAGTCTTTGTCGGCAAGTCTATGAAGCGGTCTCCATTTCCTCCTCAAAACCCTGTTTGCCATATAATAGCCTTCCAGAACTCCTTTCGCCTCAGCTTCTGACAGATCTGTCTGTGCTATTTGGTAGATCTCTGGATCAGCTTGCTGTGCTGCAATGCTAGATGATCTGTTAAACATCTCATTTGAATCATCTAAATCCCCAAATAAGGTTTCAGATACTTGGCTATCTATTTGTGGTACCCCTTTACCTCTGACAATGGATCCTGTTTAACCATTGCTCGGGTAACTACACACACAGGAAATATTCCCGGAACTTGTTCCTGTAATTGCTCTGTTTCCTTAATTTCATATGGTTCCTCTGTAACTATAGGAGAAATTGATACTTTTAATCCAGCCAAATTATTCCCTAGGAGTAGATCAGTTCCCTTTACTGGTAAACTATGGACAACATCTACAGTTACTATTCCAGATATTAAGTCACTCTCTAGGTGTACTTTATACAAAGGTACAGGTATACACCCCCTCACCCCCCAATTCCATTATCTAAAACTCTAGCGCACAAGGCACTCTCTGGTGGAAACCTCATATCTTTCCCAGAAAGAGTGTTTGGGTTGCTCCTGTGTCCCTGAGTATAATGATAGGTTTACCTGCCTCACTTACAAGATATAGAGTTACTCTCCCCATTGACAAAAAAACATTATAACTCTCGGGTATTTTATTCTTAACCTCTACACTCCTTTTAGTTTTAGTATCTGGTTTCACACTCATAGCTGTCATTAAAGCTACAGCCTGGTCTGCTTTACTCTCAGTCAGAGTCTTTTCCTCTGCACTAACTTTGCGTACCCCAACAAGTCCTATGGATTTGCCTCGCAATTTCCAGCATTCTGAAAGAAGATGACCCGTTTTGTTGCAATGATAACACTTCGGCTTGCGAACCTCACTTCTACCCTCAGCACCTTCCTTTCTGACCTGAGGAGGTGATCCTGGGGCATTCCCAGCCGTTCCTTCTTGTCCCCGGCTACTGGCCTTCCTTTCACTCTCCCACTTTCTATCCTTCTCGGGTTTATTGGGGTGACGGACAAAATAGGTTGGCTTATTCACAAGCTCAAAATCATCAGCAATCTTTGCTGCTTGTCTAGCTTTCAAAACTTTCAGGTTATCTATATGAGTTCTCACTACTGAAGGAATGGAGTTTTTAAACTCTTCTAAGAGAATTAATTCTCGAAGGTTCTCATATGTGGTTTCTATCTTTAATGCCCGTATCCAACGGTCAAAATTCATTTGCTTCATCCTCTCAAATTCTAAATATGTCTGCCCAGTCAATCTCCGTAAGTTCCAAAACTTCTGACGGTAAACTTCAGGGACTAACTCATACGCAGAGAGAATAGCCGTTTTTGCCATCTCATAATCTGTAGAGGCCTCTTCAGAAAGCATGGCATAAGCTTCATGAGCTCTGCCTTCCAGCCTGTCCTGAATAAGCAATGTCCAGCTTTCTTTCGGCCATTTCATTTGTTTGGCTATTTTTTCAAAAGATATGAAAAATATCTCTACGTCCCTTTCGTCGAAGAGCCTGTATAAATTTAAACAACTTCTCACTGGGTCCTGATCTAAATTCAGATTCTTCTTGACCCAAAGTTTCCCTGGATTTAAGACTACCCCTTTGTCTTAGTTCCATTCCCCTAAATTCCCTTTCTTCTCTTTCACTCTCTCTCTCTGAAGTTCGAGTTTTCTTAATTCTTTTTCTGCCTCAAGTTTTTTCATTTCTAACTGTATCCTAGCCAATACCACTGCATCACTCTTAGACCTACTACCTTCATGTCTCTTGTATTCCCTTACTTGTTCCTCGTATTGCTCTTCATCTGTATCATCATCATCATCTTCTTCTACTAATTCCAGATGTTCGGCTATTATGTCAATTATCTCTGCTTTTTTGGCACCTGATTTCAACTCCAACCCCAATTTTGCTGCCAATTCTTTCAATTTGTTCTTAGTTAAAGTTATCAAGTCACTCAGGGAAACATTCTGCTTTCCCAAAAACTCTGCTACAACCATTAATGCTATAACAATGTTATAGATTGTACCTTATTATACAAGAGACCTGGTTCTTTTAATTTCTTTCTAATTGGTGTTAGATTTAGATCCCAACAATAGAGTTTCCAAGTGCTATGATCCCGAACGCAAGAGCAATTAATATGATGCCAAACGCAGGACCCCAATTTAAATATGTTATCCCAGAGATGAGTAGTCACTTTGATTCCAAATGCGAGCCCTCCAAATTAGTTTGATACTGATCCCAGATGCGAGCCATCGAACTAAATATGATTCAACTGCGAGCGTGCCCCCAATTAATATGTGATTCAAATCCTGGACGAGCCCCCAATTAATATGTTATAACTGACCGCTCCAGTCAAAGCCCCCAATCAAAATATACAATTCTGATTGTGGTGGGGAAAATGCACTGTTAATTCAATCCTGTCCCTCCACAGATCGCCTAATCTATCATTCTAAACTTTCCAAGTTAAAGAAAGACCCGCCAAATTGTACCAACTATTAACCCCTGAATGAGGCTAACCAAAGCAACTGTCTTTAAATCAACAAATTAACTGTTTAATCAGAAAAACTAAATTCTTAAATACCATGAAGATATAAACAACATTTAAAACAGAAAAAATTAGTCTCCCTGCAAATTTACCATCCAATGTTGCTTGAAGTCCTCACAGCTGTCCGATGGGGAAAAAAGGTTCTTCCACAGTAGAACAGTCCGTAGTCTAATTCCAGCAGTAAGTGATGCTTTCCTTCTGTAGCCAAACGGCTAACAGCTAAACATTTGCAGAGCATGAAGGGAAAAATAGTGATCCTTAAACAAGGTTGAGGTTAAGAGGGAGGATGTGCTGAAAATTTTGAATGATATGAGGACAGATAAGTCCCCGGGCCAGACGGGATATACCCAAGGATATTACGGGAAGCGAGGGAAGAGATTGCTGCGCCTTTGGCGATGATCTTTGCGTCTTCACTGTCCACTGGAGTAGTACCGGATGATTGGAGGGTGGCAAATGTTGTTCCCTTGTTCAAGAAAGGGAATAGGGATAACCCTGGGAATTATAGACCAGTCAGTCTCAAGTCGGTAGTGGGCAAATTATTGGAGAGGGTTCTGAGAGACAGGATTTATGATTATTTGGAAAAGCATGGTTTGATTAGAGGTAGTCAGCATGGCTTTGTGAGGGGCAGGTCATGCCTCACAAGCCTTATTGAATTCTTTGAAGATGTGACAAAACACATTGATGAAGGAAGAGCAGTGGATGTGGTGTATATGGATTTTAGCAAAGCGTTTGATAAGGTTCCCCATGGTAGGCTCATTTAGAAAGTAAGGAGGCATGGGATTCAGGGAAAGTTGGCTGTCTGGATACAAAATTGGCTGGCCCATAGAAGTCAGAGGGTGGTAGTAGATGGAAAGTATTCAGCATGGAGCTCGGTGACCAGTGGTGTTCCACAAGGACCTGTTCTGGGACCTCTGCTCTTTGTGATTTTTATAAATGACTTGGATGAGGAAGTGGAAGGCTGGGTTAGCAAGTTTGCCGATGACACGGAGGTTGCTGGAGTTGTGGATAGTGTGGAAGGCTGTTGTAGGTTGCAACGGGACATTCACAGGATGCAGAGCTGGGCTGAGAAGTGGCAGATGGAGTTCAACCTGGAAAAGTGTGAAGTGATTCATTTTGGAAGGTCAAATTTGAATGCGGAATACAGACTTAAAGACAGAATTCTTGGTAGTGTGGAGGAACAGAGGGATCTTGGGGTCCATGTCCATAGATCGCTCAAAGTTGCCACCCAAGTTGATAGGGTTGTTAAGAAGGCGTATGGTGTGTTGGCTTTCATTAACAGGGGGATTGAGTGTAAGAGCCGCGAGGTTATGCTGCAGCTCTATAAGGCCCTGGTTCGACCACACTTGGAATATTGTGTTCAGTTCTGGTCGCCTCATTATAGGAAGGATGTGGAAGCTTTAGAGAGGGTGCAGAGGAGATTTACCAAGATGCTGCCTGGACTGGAGGGCATGTCCTACGAAGAAAGATTGAGGGAGCTAGGGCTTTTCTCATTGGAGCGAAGAAGGATGAGAGGTGACTTGATAGAGGGGTACAAGGTGATGAGAGGCATAGATAGAGTGGATAGTCAGAGACTTTTTCCCAGGGCGGAAAGGGCTATCACCAGGGGGCATAATTTTAAGGTGATTGGAGGAAGGTTTCGGGGAGATGTCAGAGGTAGGTTCTTTACACAGAGAGTGGTGGGTGCGTGGAATGCGCTGCCAGCGGTGGTAGTAGAAGCAGATACATTAGGGGCATTTAAGCGACTCTTGGATAGGTACATGGATGATAGAAGAATGAAGGGTAGGTAGTTAGTTTGATCTTAGAGTAGGTTAAAGGTTCGGCACAACATCGTGGGTCGAAGGGCCTGTACTGTGCTGTACTGTTCTATGTTCTATGTTCTAAGGGTGAGAACTGTGAGAAACAAACCCTGCTGAATAATCAATGTGTGAAAATTTGTGCGACGAGTGAAACTACAAGACAAGGGCAGAAAACAAGAACAAGGTCAGTAGATGTATTTTGTTTTGCTTTGCAACTAGCACTAAGCAAAGCGGATGACTCCAAGTCAGGGATGTACATGACTAAGGACATTCTCGAGGCTGGGAACAACTGGATAGAAAGGGGAGGCTAGGAGCCCTGAAAAAGAACCGGAAAGGGAACCCTGAATCCACTTCAGTGAAGAGAACAATCGGGAGGGAGACTGATCATCTCGCCTTGCAACGTTTAGTATTTAAGTCCAAGCCGTGGGTCTTGTGATTTATTGTAACAAGTAGTTTAACAAGTGAAATAACAGCAGATAAGTGATGTAAGTATCAATAAAAGTGCTTATACAAAGTATCTCGTGCAGGTGTCTTTTGTCCGCCACGTCAGTTGACACCCTAGTCTCAGGGTCAACATTTTGGTGTCCCTAGGTGGGCACGGTTAAGTGATTGCCTTAAAGTCACACCGTGTCCAATCCATAGACGTGCCAGACAAACAGGAGAACGATGGATGCCTGTCCAGGGTGGGAGAAGGTGCTCTGCGGGTACCTAAAGTATAAATGGCCCAAGTGGGTTGAATATGCTGATAAGGTTTTTGAGAGTCCGGGACCCATTGGACAGAAGCACTGGGAAGAGGCTAGGAAAGAACAAGTGAAACACGCCTCTGAGCTTAGGAAGGCTACAGCAATAACCAGTTGTATGAGGAAATTGTGTGAACAGGAAATGGGAGAATGTTAGGTTAAAAGCGGAACTCGAGGGGACCAAACTACAGTCAGAAGGTCTCAAAGCAAGAGACAGATGATTTGAAAAAAAGGGTGTGTGAGGAGGAGTGTTAAGCACAAATGTATGTTACTCATATGAGTCCGTTTCAAACTCAATATGAACAAGCGCACCAGGAGAGAGAGAGAGCAGCGCAGGAGAAAAAGGCAGCTAATAAGGCAGTGTCTGACTTAAATGAAAAATGTTACAATTTGCAGGCGGCCCTTAAAGTGCTACACCAGTCCCACTTACAAAGGCAGCGTAAAGGAGCCGACCATAGCAAGTGTCAGCGAGAAATAGATAGATTAAAAAGTCAACTTGCTGCCAGCCGAGGTATAATATGTACTTTTCGGGAGACACAAGGGAACGATGATGATGATGTGGATTGGGGCAGTCTCGATGAAGCAGCCCGAAGGTATGGAGAACGAGAAGGGGAAGGAGAGTGTGATTGGGGCTGGGTTGATCCGTCACCACAACACAACAACAAGCCGGTGGTCCCTTCTGCACCGCCTGAGACGGTATCAATGAACCCGATAACGATGACCCGAGGTACGTCTGCTGAAAACGGAAGTATTTCTTATAGTACTCCCCTTACAGTGGCACAATTGTCGGAAATAGCCAAGAAGGTAATGCCCCTGGAGCCGGGACAGGACACTTGGGAGTTCTTTAGTCATTGCCATAGACTTGGGACCCTACATGGCTCAGATGCAGGGGAAGAGCAAAAGTTAGTATTTATGTGTTTGGGGAAAACGATCTTCATTGCACTGCCTGAGGATAGAGCTAACGGGGAAGGGACCTTCGAGGAAAACAAACCCACCCGCTATGGGATACGACAAAGGGGATCCCGTTGATTTACTGAGTAAGTGCAGGCAGTGCAAAGGGGAACATTCAACAGCGTTCGCCAATAGGTTGTGGGTCCATTTTAACAATGTCTTTGGGCCAGGCCTTAACTGGGCAGAACTGGGAGCCCCTAAGAGAACCCGATGGGTCAGAACATTGATCTCTCATGCCACAGAAAGCAGTAGGAAAGCATGCGAGCTTTTTGACCCAGTGGACAGTGACCATACTGAACAGTGGGCAGTTAGGCGCATGACACTTGCCTGGGAAAGAGAGGCGCAGGAGAATGCAAGGCAGCGGTCTAAAGAAGGGCGAATGAACCCAGCTAAAAATCAGAGTCAGGGCCCTGTATGGAAAAATGAAGGTCGAAGAGGGGGGGGCGGGGAAATAACACCTCCCAGCAGCCTCCACCACCCCCCCCCCCTCCCTCCCCGCCACCGTATGCTGCCCCAGTAGGCAGAGGCCAGAATCAAAATCAAAATATCAATCAGGGCCAATGTTATAATAGCGGTCGATTGGGACATTACACTAGAGAGTGACAAGAATCACCCCGCCGAACTCCCCAAGATCAGGGACCCGGTCAAAATTATTTTCCCCCACTACGTCCACCACTGGAGGGACCTTGGGAACCGGGGCAGGCGTTCACCCATATGGCCCCAGTCGCAGAGACAGACTGTCCCAACCTTCAGTACTCTCAGTGCCCGGCCCAAAATCCAAGCGCATGATGGTGTCAGGCCTCTCCAGTATGGATGTGTAGCACCAAATGGGATGGTGTGGGACGACCTCTGGTGGAAGGTGCAGTAGGAGGCCATCCCACCAAATTCTTATGGGATACTGGAGGTTCCTGCACCACCCTTAACACATCCAAAGGAATCGATCCGTCACGGCGTACGCATGAATGTCAGGTATTGACAGCACATGATCTCAAGGGACCATTTGTGCTGAAACAAAAAGGTTGGGGGGGGGGGGGTGGGGAGGGGGGTGGGGGGAACCTGGCAATCAGACCCTAAAGAAGTTTTGTTGATGGATCCTCCATAGTGGAGGATGGAATTAGGAAAACAGGATGTGGCACCTATGCAGAAGATTACCAAGGTACACCGCTAGCAGAGATAGCTTTAAAACCGCCAGCTAAAATGAGCACTCAGACTGTCGAGTTAGCAGCGATAGTGTATGTGGTCAGCCACCCCAACAAATTCCCCCCACCAGTAGATCTAAATTCGGACAGCATGTACATATGCAGCAGTTTAACTGATTTCCTGCCCTTGTGGGAAGCAAGAGGCTTTGTATCAGCGGATGGAAAACCTTTACCGTCTGCGTCCCTCTTAAAACACATTATCCAGGGCAAGAATATGATACAATCAAAGTGAAAGTGCATCATAAATCTTCCCCAGCTGGAAACATACGAGCAGACGAATTGGCAAAGCAAGGCACCCGAGACGGAGAGCCATGGCAGCTCCCAATAGGTGAGCAAGTAAACGCAATCGCTGTCAATCAGACTTTTGACGGCAAGGTGAAGCCTGTCGAATATGATATGGGACAGAAAGTTATGCTGCAGGTCCACCAGCCAGGCACATTCCTGTCCCCTAAGTATTTCAGCTCCCACTCCATAGTGGACAAAGCTAGTCCCTCGGTATACAAAGTCCTGCTGGACTCTGGGAAGACCGGATGGTATCATGTAAACCAATTAAAATTGTTCAGCAAACAGAGTAACCACCAGCATCATGTGTTGATGGACGTGTGCGAGGCATCATCTCTGGACCCTATCCTTTTGCCATTGCCACAAGTGCCACAAGCGGGGCAGGCATAGGGAACTTTCAAGGGACCCAACAACAACAACCAGCCCTTAATCAGGACCAAAGGCGAAGAAGGCCTAGGCAGATACCGATCTCCCCGACCTGGACTCACTTATGGGGAAATTTCCTACTCCTGCTCCTGGTTCTTATGTTAACTCAGGGGGAAGAGCCAACCTTACTGTTGACGTCGTGAGCGCACAACAGGGGATCACGTGAAAAAGTGATGCATTCATGCTGTGCTGATGCTTAATGTGTTTCTATTTGTTCTCCACTGCAGTTGCCCACAATCGCACGATGACAACCCAGCAACCTGTTGACTCTGCCTCTGGGAACAATGATAACAATGACCCAGAGGGCGCACCATCTGCATCCTTCGCCAGCGCAGTCACATCCACACAATCAGCGGGGGCTTTCCGCATAGAATCTGGGTCACAATCTGGTGGGCATAGCACAGACACATCCCAGCACCTGAGGGAGAATGTTACAGCCAGGTCCCCTGATATTCAGAGGTCTGCTGGGGACCAAGCCCCTGCTCAACCCCACACTCATGATGGTTCTCTGGTCAAGGCCACAAGACGTCTGCTGGAAATACAGCTAACATATGGAGAACATATGGAGAACATATGTCAGAGATGCCAGAGGTCATGCGCAGCTTTGTGTGGGTGATGGAGGAGTCTATGCAAGCCATGATGTCTGCCATGCCCCAGGTATGTGAGCATATGGCTTCCTCCATGGAGAGGGTGGTAACCGCCATGGACAGCCAGGTTGAGCAATTGACCCTTATGCACTCTGACCTGCATTCCATCACTGTAGCCATGGGCTATGTGCAGCAGTCTAAGCGAGAAGAGGATGAGGCACCTGGACCTCCCTCTGGGTGCCCCTTCCACTCAGGGAGACAGGCAGGTGCCATTGTGCACACAGATGGAGGAGGAGCATGTGCCAGCTGCCCCAGGGCCTTCCTCTCAGGACACGCCCAGTGGTGTCAACAATATTACACATGTAAATAGTTCACAATGTATTTTTTCTGCTTTATTATTTTGTACATATTCATTATTTCTTGAAACTTGCCTAGTTAGAGAGCTAAATGTAATGGCACACCTCATGGCTGGCATGCTTTGATGCTTACAAAGGACATGGCCTTTATTGTTGAAATTTTTGGTTTGTGTGTTCATTCTTCACAGATTGCTAGTTTGAGAGTACACTCGTCACTCATCAGTCTGAGGGACATGGCTTCATATGGACGCTTAGCAGGCCCTCCCTTCTATGCCTTGCAAAGGAGTTTGTCTGAGTGTACTTACAACTCACAGACATGAGATGGTGCAGGTGCCTCATCCTCTTCCCGCTTAGACTCTGCTGCACACAGCCCATGGCTACAGCGCTGGAATGCAGGTCAGAGTGCATATGGGTCAATTGCTCAACCTGGCTGTCCATGGCAGTCACCACCCTCTCCATGGAGGAAGCCATATGCTCACATATCTGGGGCATGGCAGACATCATAGCTTGCATAGACTCCTCCATCACCCACACAAAGCTGCGCATGACCTCTGGCATCTCTGAGGTAATGTTATGATCCGCTGTTTCTGACTGAGTGGTTATGGTTGGATGATAGACACGTATCCAAGTGTGGAACTGATTTCCTCCCTTTCAGTATTCACTAGCAAGTGCATTTAACAAAGCTCCACTCCCCATGCAATTGTAGATGGCAGAGGATGCCTGTTTTGAATTCGGAGATGAGGGAGGCTGGCAGGGGTAGGTCAAGATTCCCGGAAGGCAATGTAGGTCTGGCTTTGGAACATTAATCATGTAGTTGCCTCACTGTTGGTCGAAAGTGCGAATGTAAGGTTGTCGCAAGAACAAAAGAACATAAGAACTAGGAGCAGGAGTAGGCAATTCAGCCCCTTGAATGCTCCGCCATTCAATACGATCATGGTTGATCTCATCTCGGCCTCAACTCCACTTTCCTGCCCGTTCTCCATAACCCTTCAACCATTACTAATTAAAAATCTGTCTATCTCCTCCTTAAATTTATCCAATGTCCCGGCATCCACCGCACTCTGGGGTAGTGAATTCCACAGACTCACGACCCTTTGAGAGAAGTAATTTCTCCTCATCTCTGTTTTAAATCTGCTACCCCTTATCCTAAAACTATGACCTAGATTGCCCCACCAGGGGAAACATCCTCTCTACGTCTACTTTTTCAATCCCCTTAATCATCTTATATACCTCAATTAGATCTCCTCTCATTCTTCTAAACTCCAGAGAGTAAAGGCCTAAACTGCTCAATCTCTCTTCATAAGACAAATCCCTCATCTCTGGAATCAATCTAGTGAACCTCCTCTGAACTGCCTCCAATGCAATTACTCAAGTAAGGGAACCAAAATCTGTATGCAATACTCCAGGTGTGGTCTCACTAATGCCTTGTACAGTTGCAGCAAAACTTCCCTACTTTTATACTCTATTCCTTTAGCAATAAGTGCCAAAATTCCATTTGCCTTCCTTATTACCTGCTGCACCTGCATACTAGTTTTCTGCGATTCGTGCACGAGGACACCCAGATCCCTCTGCACCGAAGCACTCTGAAGTTTCTCTCCATTTAGATAATAATTTGCCTTTCTATTCTTCCGACCAAAATGGATAACCTCACACTTATCCACGTTAAACTCCATCTGCCAAATTTTGGCCCATTCACTTAACCTATCCATATCCATTTGTAAATTTCTTATTTCTTTATTGCAACTTACTCTCCCACCTATTTTAGTGTCATCTGCAAATTTGGTTATAGTACCTTCTATCCCTGCATCCAAGTCATGAATATAGATTGTAAATAGTTGGGGCCCGAGGACCGAACCCTGTGGCACCCCACTAGTTACATCTTGCCAACCAGAAAAAGACCCATTTATCCTGACTCTCTGTTTTCTGTTGGTTAGCCAATCCTCTATCCAAGCTAATAAGTTGCCCCTAACCCCCTGTGATCTTACCTTGTGCATTAACCTTTTGTGCGGCAACTTATCAAATGCCTTCTGGAAGTCCAGATATACTACATCTACAGGATCCCCATTATCCACTTTACTTGTTACAGCTTCGAAGAACTCTAGCAAATTAGTCAAACATGATTTACCCTTCATAAAACCATGCAGACTCTGATGGATTGCGTTTTGACTTTCTAAATGTTCTGTTATTACTTCCTTAATCCCCAGTATCTACTCCCTACTGAACCAGCAGCACTTGAAATGGCTTGGCCATGTGAGCCGCATGGAAGATGGCAGGATCCCCAAGGACACATTGTACAGCGAGCTCGTCACTGGTATCAGACCCACCGGCCGTCCATGTCTCCGCTTTAAAGACGTCTGCAAACGTGACATGAAGTCCTGTGACATTGACCACAAGTTGTGGGAGTCAGTTGCCAGCGATCGCCAGAGCTGGCGGACAGCCATAAAGGTGGGGCTAAAGAGTGGCGAGTCGAAGAGACTTAGCAGTTGTCAGGAAAAAAGACAGAGGTACAAGGAGAGAGCCAACTGTGTAACAGCCCCGACAACCAATTTTATCTGCAGCGCCTGTGGAAGAGTCTGTCACCCTAGAATTGGCCTTTATAGCCACTCCAGGCACTGCTTCACAAACCACTGACCACCTCTAGGCGCTTACCCATTGTCTCTCGAGACAAGGAGGCCAAAGAAGAAGAAGAATGGATTCTAACAATTTCCTAACGACAGATGTTGAACTAACTGGTCTATAGTTTCCTACTTTCTGCCTCCTTCCCTTTTTGAGTAAGGGCATTATATGAGCTTTTTTCCAATCCACTGGAACCTTTCCCGCATCCAGGGAATTTTGGAATATTATAACCAATGGATCCACTATCTCCACTGCCACTTCCTTTAAGACCCTAGGATGTAGGCCATCAGGCCCTGGGGAATTGTCTGCCTTCAATCCCAATAGTTTGCTCAGTACTTTTTCCCTAGTGATGATGATTTTTCTAAGTTCCTCTCTTTCTATAACCTCTGCATTACCTGTTACTATTAATGACATAGCAAGTGATGCATGCACCCCATTACACATTCTGGCCTGTCAGTTGCACGCTGCATCCAAGCGCAACCAGATGCTAGACTTCCACATTCTCTGGACGTGATTGCTACGTGGCACCAAGCCTGATCACACAATCATCCGCCTGGCACAGATGCCCACTGACAGATATAAATTTCTGAGGACCCCACGAGATACCATTTGTTAAGATTCAGCCGCAACACCTACCCTTGCCAGTCTGAGCAGTTCATTGACACTTTTCCTACACTGCACCAAAGTTCTTCGTATAACTGCACAGTTCGACACTTCCTCTGCCACCTCCCTCCAGGCTATCTTGGGTGGGCAGGAGGGTCTTCTGATGCCATCTGCAGGAAAGAGGACCGCCTGCATTTCCCTGACAGCTTGGAGGAGCATCTGCAGGGAGACATCACTGAACCACGGGGCTGGTCTCTGCCTACTGACTGATATGTTGGTGATGGTGATGAAAAAATCCAGACAAATACAAAGGGGGGCCATGATGGTGTAGGAGAGGTGTAAAGACAGGTGAGGATGGGTTAAATATTATACTGATTTGACAGGAAAATCCTAGAATACTCTGCCTGAAGAAAAATGGCCGCACTAATGAGCCTCAATGAATGTACTGAAGGATTATTTATAGCCCTGCCATATGTGCTGCTTCATTGAATGACAGCAGGTTCCACCAATGAAAAGCATTCCCCACCACACGTGTCTCCCATGCCCGCTGCTGAAACTTTGATTTTAAATTATAATTGCGTGGGAACCGGCTAAAAGGGAGGGAACGGGAGTGCCACCCACTTCTGGTTCCATTGTCGGAAAAGTCGCAAGATGGATAAAATCTTGCCCACTCTGTTGGAGATGCTGGATTTTGTATAAAGAGGACTAAGGTCTTGTCTGTTGAACTATTGAAACAAGAGTAGGGTTGTTTTCCCGATGCCCTGGACAACACTTATCCCTCAACCAACATCATGAAACAAAACAGATTATCTAGCCATCTATCTCATTGTGGAACTTTACTGTGTGCAAATTGGCTTCTGCAGTTACAACAGTGACTACATTTAAAAAGTACTTGATTGACTGTAAAGCACTTTGGGACAACATGAGATTGTGAAAGGTGCTTTTTAAAAAAATGTAATTTCTCTTTAATACAATATTTTGCTTGTATTTCTAACTACCTTAATCTTTGTTCAAGCTGAAGATATCAAAAACACTCAACAGTCTACAATAACTTTTCAATATGAAGCATTAAAAATCATATCAACTTAACTGTAGAGATTATTTCCTTATGAATCAAACTTGTACTTATTCATAATAATTACAATTCTTGTAGGGTTTTTTTGATTATATTTAAATACTGAAAGTCATAAGAGTTCTTAACAAAGTTATTTTGGTGCCAATGAATAGCCAGGCATGGGGCAGATCACAGAGACTAAAGTGATTTCAATCTGTTTTCGATTAGCTGTGACAATTTCTAGATGTCGAATTTTTCGACACTGCCAGGGGCGGAAACGGAGATGGATGGGATCTGAAAATACCAGAGCCAACAGGCGTGACGGTTTTGCAACGTCATTCCCAGCGCTGGCCATGTTCATTAGGGCGGGGGAGGGCAGGACTGTGAACCCACCCAATCTCTGATTAAAAGAAATAAAGCTGCTTGTAGTGCTCATTAAGAGCTCATAACGGAGAGTTGAGAGCTTCACGGGGGTGCAAAGGATACACATGCTGGGGCAGACCACATGAGAGGAAATGGGTATACAGTGGGAAGCCAGTCATGGCCACCCTAGGGAATTCCCCAGGAGCCATAAAAGTTTTAAGGGTGCAGAAGGAGACTCGGCCATTGAGAGAGAGGTGCCCTTGGCACTACGCAGGTGGCGGGGAGAGTAGGCAGTCAGCGCTCGAGCAGTGTAGGAGGGTCATCACCCTCCTGGTATCATGGGGGCAGCAGAACAGGGGGCAAGGCAGCCAAGGACAACTGGGCAAGCAGCTGAGCACAAGGAAGGCTGCAGCTGGCAATGGGGGCACGACGCTTAGATTTTGGGCCCAGTGGCAATGAGGAGCAAAACCATCCGCAGGAAAGGTGGAGCACAGAGCAGCAGCAGGGCAGGGGAGGCAGGATCTTCTGATTACCTTTCTGCCACTGACAGTGGCAGCTATCTCAGCCATACCTGCTTTGTCTGGGTGGGTGGCCTCCTCCTGCCACTCTCTGGGAAGCAGACCTCCCTTCTCTCCCTCAAGGCCGCAAGCATCGCTTCTGAGAACCGAGGGGCTGCATTGCCCTGGGTGCCAGGCCTCCAGCTTTTCACCGACATCGTGTAACACTGCATTTGCAGTCCAAGGATCTCAGGAAATCTTCTGCTTGCTTCCTAAAGGCTCACAGTAATGGCTGCCGTGAGGAGTTTAAATTGGACCTGCACTTCATCTGACCCGTCTGCCTCCGTTCCCACCACTGTGGCCTCTAATTGGCTGCCAAACCCGACTCTAATCCAACTAAGGGGTTGCTCCCGCGAAAATTGTGACTTTAATCTATTTCCCCCGGAGGCGGAGTTGGGACCCACAAACAGTCCTGACTTCCGTTCCTGCCCCCAACACAAAAATTCAGCAGCAAGGGGACCACCTGAAGGAGTTGCTTTACTGGCTATCACCTTGGGAAACCAAATCACTCAAATCATAAATAGTTTTTGAAACACAACACACTCATTGCTCATATACACAAGACTGTTGATTATGTTTAATGAGAGACCAATATTCACAATAACCCAGGAGATTATACCACACTGGGTGGCACAGTGGTTGTCACTGCAACCTCACAGCTCTAGTGACCCGGGTTCAGTTCTGGGTACTGCCTGTGCAGAGTTTGAAAGTTCTCCCTGTGACTGTGTGGGTTTCCTCCTACATGCCAAAGACTTACAGGTTGATAGGTAAATTGGTTATTGTAAACTGCCTCTAGTGTAAGTAGGAGAATTGAGGGAAGGTGGGGATGTGAGAGGGAAATGGAGTTAATGTAGGATTAGTATAAATGGGTGGTTGATGGTCAGCACAGACTTGGTGGGCCGAAGGGACTGTTTCAGTGCTGTATCTCTCTATGGGATCTACTGAGGAAATAATTAAGTTATTACATTTACAAAGTTACAAGCCTAATTGGGTATGAGGCAGTATAGGGAATATCTACCTTGCGCCCAAATAGTAAACATGTGCTCAATGTGTTACATTTGTACATCTGCAGATCTGAAGCCGTACATCATTAACACTCAACCTACTCACTTCTGTCTCCTGT
Source organism: Heterodontus francisci (assembly GCF_036365525.1). Classification (NCBI taxonomy): domain Eukaryota; kingdom Metazoa; phylum Chordata; class Chondrichthyes; order Heterodontiformes; family Heterodontidae; genus Heterodontus; species Heterodontus francisci. The sequence goes on along the minus strand of NC_090407.1, from coordinate 833,915 downwards.
GGCAATAAAGCCAGTGAAAGAGAAGGCAAATAATTTACACTTAACTGGATATTAGCTACGCCAAGGTTTGTTGAACAATACAGTAATTGTAAAAGTTATTTAGATTTTTAATGCTTGTCCTTATTGAAATAAATATTGCATTGTTACATGTCACATTTGGCAGTAAGCTGACCTTTCATTGGGTAAAAGCCTATGAAGGAATTTATGGGATATTTAAGTTTCAATCTCTTTTTCCTTAAATCTGTTTTGTCCTCAGCTTCGTGGGATTTTATTTCCCAGTCAATCAGTTCCTTAATGTTGAGAACCACAATTGTTACATTTGTGGTAGTCTTATGCAATGTAGTTTGTTGACAGGGAATGTGATTAAAATTGCCACAAAAAGTTTTGGTGATCCTCAGAACCTCTCTACAGTTAAATCCCATTTTAGATCTCGAGGTGTAAACAAGAAGAAACCACCATCTACAGCCGTTAATCCAACTCAAAGTCTGGGTCTTTCCAAATTACAAGTCTGTCACTCAACTTCTGAAATTACTGGTGATGTATGCGGTTCTGTCACTTTTGGTTCTGGTTGGGAAGTTTAACATTAATTAACCTTGCTGATTTTTGTGTGTCTGCTATGCTGTATTCTTCATAGAATTCTAATTAGGGCTTCTGAAAGCCTAAAGCTCTGCAATTCCTCTTGCAGGTACAAATCATTCTGAACCCAGGAAGAAAAAACTCAATAAAAATTTTACAATTAAAAGTCTTTGACGGGAATACAGAGGTGACTTTGTAATGAACTATCTAAAAAACATCTGTCAGTAAATTAAATTAGATAAAGATATGCTTCAGATATTTAGCATTTCCTGCAGCATTTAACTAGATATTACTGCAACACATTGCTAATCTTTACACATTTTATATAAATATACTAGCAGATTTCCCAGCTTGTTACTCAGGGTGAGTCAGGTGACACACTGTTTTTATGACAATATGGAGTGTTATCGATAACATGTTAGAGGAAATGTATGATAGAGGCAAAATTCCTAATAAATTTACCTTTATAAAGCTCTGGTTAGGCCCCAACTGGAGTATTGCATCCAGTTCTGGTCACCACACTATAGGAAGGATGTGAGGGTCCTTGAGAGGGTGCAGAGGAGATTTACCAGAATGGTTCCAGGGATGGAGGATTTTAGTTACAAGGTTAGGTTGGAGAAGCTGGGGTTGTTCTCCTCGGAGAAAAGATGATTGAGGGAGATTTGATAGAGGTGTACAAGATTATGATGGGCTTAGATAAATTAGACAAGGAAAAACTGTTCCCATTAACAAATGATACAAGGACTAGGGGACACAGATTTAAAGTTTTGGGCAAAAGATGCAAGAGGAAATATGAGGAAACACTTTTTTACACAGCAGGTGGTGATGACCTGGAACTCACTGCCCACAAGGTGGTGGAAGTAGAGACGATCAATGACTTCAAGAGGAAGTTGGATGGGCACCTGAGAGAAATAGACTTGCAGGGCTACGGGGATCGAGGGGAGTGGGACTTACAGCATGGCCGGAATTTTACACCACCCCAACGAGCCGGATGGTGATGATGGGGGTGGCGTAAATTGGAGCGGGAAGCTCCAGGAGGCCTTCCCGACCCGCTCCCGTCTCTGCCCCACTTTATGTAGGGCAGGCGGGAGAGGCGAAAAATGGGCCGCCCACCCCAGGCCAATCAAAGGCCATAAGTTGCCAATTAATGGCCACTTAAGGGCCTTCGCCCTCCTCCATGCAGATTTTATACATGAAAAGCAGGCGTCCTGGAGCCGGGAAAGGCTGCCCGGGAAAAGCTGGCGGACTCTCCGCGCCCCGGGTGCAGGCCCTGACAATCGGGCAGGGTGCCCGATTGAGGGCCGCCCCCACTTCACCAACCACGCCCTGGACCCAAGATGCCCCACTTCTCCCCAAATGACAACCCTTTCCTCACCAGAGCACAATCGATTACCCCTGGCAAGGCAACCCAAACTTACCTGGACTCCTGGCTCCATGTCATGGGCTGGGCTACAGTCCCAGCTGTGGCCACCCCTCCCGGAGGCTGGGACTCAGTTCAGTGAGGCGGGACATCCTCCCACAAACGGTGGAAGTCCCGCCTCGGAACACTTAAAGACTGGGGACCCATAAAATGCAGGACGGATTCCCAGGCTAGGCGGAAGCAGGTTCACCACCGACTTTTGTGTCGGTGGCCAGCTCGCGTCTGCCCAACGTAAAACCCATCCCCATAGCTCTGTGGAGAGCCGGCATGGACTCGATGGGCTGAATGGCCTCCTTCTGTGCCGTAAATTATTCTATGACTTTATAAAATTACAGATAGAAAAATTAGCATCGATAAATATTTCTATATAAAACACGTTAGTGTTTTACCTAAACACAGGCACAATGTGATTGAATTTGCACATTAATTAATCACTTCAATAAGCTCTGAGCAGAGCTCTGCAAAATTAAACCTTTCTTGTTTCCTGTGACAGCAATGTTGCTTCCTCAACATTTAAATCATTTTTGCTTTCATTCTGCCGCTCATCGAGAATTGTTGCTTCATTATTGCTACTCTTCGTATTGTAGATGTTTATTTCTCTCCTCCCAGTTACTCCTGCTTTCCTATTTTTTGTTTCCTATTGGCCAATTCATGATGCAGCATTTATTTCCCATTGGCTACCTAGCTGTATTTATTTCTTTATAGTTGATCCGGGAGTAGATTCATGTCATCATAAAATATTCCAGCACTGAAACAGAACTTTCAGCCTATCAAGTCTGGTCCACCAAGACCAATTCCACTTTTCTGCTCAATTCCCAAACCCTTTAATACTCCTCTGCCTCAAAATATATCATTTTCTTTTGAAAAGAATTAATGGATTCTACTCAACAATATTTTATGGCAGAGATTTCCACATTCCTTTGGCAATTATCTTAAATTTGTGCTCTCTCATTACCATGTCACCAGTCAGTGGAAATAATCTGACACTATTAATCTGAATATAGGATAATCTGACACTATTAATCCGAATATAGCCTCCGCAGTCTGGAAATCTTCTATCAAGTGTCTCCTTATTATGCTCGGCTTTATGAAAAAAAAACCCAACTTCTCAATTCTCTATTCATAACAGAAACTCCTCATCACTAGTAATATCCTAGTGAATCTAGGCCCTACCTTAGCAATTGCTCTTCTTCTATCCTTCCTATAATGAGCTTTATGTAATGTTATAACTTGATTCCAATCTTAGCTATTTGATAAAAGTCAGAGCAGCTCCATCAAATACTTCCCTTCCTACTACCACACTGTTACATTTGAAATTCCCAAAACATTTATCGTTGGACTCCACCTCTACTTCATCAAAATGCCCCTTGACATCTTCATCCACAAACTGGGATCAGATTCCACACGTACACTGACTGCACCCGGCTCTACCTTTCCACCACCTTTCTTGATCCTTTCACTGTCTCTGCATTTTATCCAGTCTTGAATGAGCTGCAATTTCCTCCAGTTAAATGTTGGGAAGACCAAAGCCATCATTTTTGGCCTCTGCCCCATCTCTGTACACTTACCATTGATCCTATCCCTCTCCCTGGCCACTGCCTCAAGTTAGAGCAGATTGTTTGCAACATTCATGTTCTATTTGGCCATGCGCTGAGCTTCTTAACCAATATCCTCTCCATCACTAAATTTTCCACTTCCGTAACATTGTTCATTTCCACCCTACCTCAGCCTGTCTGTTACTGAAATCCTGATTCATGCTTTTGGTACCTCCAGACTCTACCATTGCAATGCTCTCTTGGATGGCCTCTGATCCTCCACCTCCGTAAACCTCTGTTCATCCAAAACCCTGGAGCTCAGGAAACCCCTTGAATCATTATTTGTACATTTAAGGCACAATATAAAGTATAGTTGATGTTGTTATTTCCAGTCAGCCCACAGGTCATTTTACGACCCACAGTATGGGAATCCACTCACCATCACCTTCTCAAGGACACTTAGGGATAGAAAATGTTGGCCTTCCTAGCAATTCCCACATCCCATGAATGAATGAGAACAATCCACTTTATTTTCTGACAATGTATAAGAAGAAGAAGAAGATTATCTGTTACATTAGGGTAAATTCAGTCAAGTTGTGTTTTCAATACAGAACTTCACAAGAGAGGACAGGTAGGTCAGGAATAGGGTTACAGTATTATAACTCAACTTCTCTAACCTGTGTTCCCACATAGTGAGGTGTACAGCTCCTGCTTGCTGCCAGGAATCCTATTGGAAGCCTGTGATCTTATGGGCATAAAAGGGAGAAAAAAAACCTTTTGTAGAGAGGATGAAAAGCACATTGCGCCATCACCTGAATTTAGATTTGCAACCAACATTGTCATTCTGCCAGTCACAGTTAAAGTGACGGGATGCTTAACTTATTTGCCATATGTTCCTTCTAGGCAACAGCAAGAGATCCGATAAGGACCAGCAAAATTACAGTTCACTACTGTGCTATCCAGATCATAGATATCTTGAATTGACATAATTGTGAATGTATTAAAATCAGTGCTAAGGATTTTACAAAATATATGACAACCTTAGGGTACAATGTGTTGTCAAAGTGACGCTTTTGCTCATTCAGGTAACTGTGCATTATTTCAAGGTATACAACCATGGGAAAGATTACCAGTCAATGGAAATCCAAATGGTCTGCCACCAAAATCTACTAATGTTCATTGTGAATAGACTGTTTCTAGGAAATGTCCTTGATGGCCATATTCTAGGGAGTCATAGGTTCTCCACTGCTCTCAGTTTTGAAGACAAGTGGATGACTGTCTTGTCAGGCAAACCCCACCTGCCAAGACTGAGGCACACATTATTTTGCCACATGAACATTAAAACTTTAAAAATTGTAATCTCTGACTGGAAGGACATTTGCATAGTACCAGACAATGTGGAAACAAATGGAGCCAATCCCTGTTCCTCCAATACAAAGAAGTGGTCGGACCAATTTTGGTCACATGGCTGACTGGCTGTGACAGAGAAATACAAACCTCCAACCAAGGATGTTGAAGAGACTGTTCCATACAAGGAAGTAGTCACATGACCAACCTGCTGAGCACCCTGGGAGCTTTTTGAATTTGAACTCCCAAACAAAGGGATTTGAACTAAGACAAAGCCATGTGCTCATGAAGTAAAAACCTTCTCCTAGGACTGAGAACACCTCCTCTCCTGCCTGCCTTCATCTCTTCCCACGGAACTGAATCTTGTGAAAACACGTGAAACTAAAGTAGAGAAAGATTTCCAACATGTACAAGGTTTAAGACTAATACTGGGTCCCAAAGATCCGCAAGACCATATCTTCAATCAAGGACTACAGCAAACTCAAGAAACAGTAACAAGATATTGCCTCAAACTGTTCTACTTATCTTTTCTTCTGTTCTTTTCTATTCCTATCTGCATGTTTATATCACGTGTGCATGCTAGCGTGAGCGCGTCATATATCTGTAGGCGGGAACTGTATTAGAGTTTAAGTTTAAGGTTTTAATAAATTTCCTCTTTCTGCTTTAAACCAAAGAAAACCTGTTTGTGCTCAGTTCTTTGCCTGATAATTGAAAACTGTGAACACGTAATCACAAAGGGGGAACTCAAAACACAATGTGTTTAAAATTAAACCCTGTTACAATGAGACCAGGCGAAGACAGCAAGAGACCCCCTGGACACATTGCTCTCCTGGTCATAATAATCTCCTCAGATATATGGGTGTCTTGATTGAAATGTGACTTTTGATACTGCTGCACAAGCTCTTAACACCCAGCAAAGACCATATAATTTGTACATTCAACAAGCTCAAACATTATCGAGTAGATATTCAACAAACTCAAACATTGATTCTTATATTAGTTCCACACTGGGGATATAATGCTACTGAGAGAACTGTCAAATGGTAAGCTCCATGACAGGGTGGTGGAAACGGACAAATGTGTAGCTGCAAAATGATCAGGCACTAGCACAGGTTCAGCAGCCACTGCAGCAAGGAATATGAGTTCATTGGGCTCTGATTGAACAGAAAGAGAAAATGCTGGAAATACTCAGCAGGCCAGGTAGCATCTGTGAAGAGAAAAACAGAGTTAATATTTCAGGTCTGTGACCTTTCATCAGAACTGGCAAAGGTGGTGAAAGGTCACACAAACCTGAAAGGTTACCTCTGCTTTTCTCTTCACAGATGCTGCCTGACCTGCTGAGTATTTCCGGTACTTTCTGTTTCCGTTTCAGATTTCCAGCATCTGCAGTATTTTGATTTTGCCTGATTAAACAGTACTTTTCTCAAAGCCTGCTGTAATGTTTTATGAGCTTATTTGATTCTTTTATGAACAACCATTCCTCAGTAGTGCTTTTTATGTGGAAGCCATCACTTCAAAAGTAAACAGTGACTACAAAGTTTATGATATGTCAGGTCTTTATCGACAAGAGTGCAGGTGTGATGAAAGTAATCTGCTGCTGTGCTACTTCTTGTGGTACATTCATTCATAGAATCATAGACCAGGAATTTACTGAGCCACTTGGAATCAGTTCAGAGGCGGGGGTGGGGGCCCTAAAATGGGAGCAGACCACGTTTGGCCGGAAGACCAACATCTTTTTGTTGCTTCTGGATTTTACCAATGACAGCCACCATGGAGGGCAGACTTTGCACATCGACACAGGGGACAGCAATTAAGATATCTGAAAGGCCAATTAACTGCAATTTTACAGTGCATTTCACATTATACCGATGGTGCATGGGGACCATGGGGCTTCGGAGCCCCACTTGGTTAAATGAGGCAGCAAGGAAGCGGGAAATCAGTGCTTGCTCTCTCAGGAAGCCATTGGGAGAGACAGTGTGCGGAGGCTGGGAGGGTGATGCACAGAGGGCATTGCCAGACGACTGCAGAAGGGAGGGAGAAGGTGCCAGCACTGAGGAGGCATGCTGCCCAGGTCACATGGGCAATGGCACTTGCTTCAAAGAAATGACTCACAGCAATGTTTGTGGGGGGAGAGCATCTGGATAGAAGGTCTAGGACTAGGAGAGAGGCTACCTGCCAAGGGGTTCATCCACCCAGGCTTCAGGGCCCCTTGAAGAGGAGGGGCAACTAAGAGGGAGGGAGCTCAGGCAATGGTGGGGGCAGATAAGTATTCTCAAGGCTGAACGATCTCCAGATGTCCAAGCAGCAGTGTCAACAAAGACTGCGGCTCGCCGGAGAAGCAGTCAATGATCTCAGTCAGTGCCCTGATCTATGTCATTAATATAGATTTTAAATAGCTAAGGCCCAAGTACTAATCCTTGTGGTATTCCGTTAGTTACAGCCTGCCAACCTGAAAATGTCCCATTTATTCTTAATCTCTGTTTTCTGTCCATTAACCAATCCTCTATCCATTCTAATATATTACCCCCAATCCCATGAGCCCTAATTTTGTGTAATGCTGCAGATCTCTTTACCTTGATGCATGGCAAACCATGGTACATACAAACATGGTACATACACTGTGTGCTGGAAATAATCAATCCTGTTCTGGCTGGAATAGCTTCCTCACTTTCAAGAGCCTCCTCTGTCATTTGTCCAGAGATAGCTGCAGGGAAGCAAGTGACAACAGCATGAAAGCCACTCACATGTTCCTTAGCTTCTGGATTTGAGCCCCTGTTGAAGGCCACTTTGACTATTTCTCTGTTCCAGCAAATCAGTGTCAAGTATTTAAGAAACTCAAGGGGGTTCAATTAGAAAATCAAGCTGATGTCAAACTTGAAGTGTAGCCTTTCCAGGATGGCCTTAGTTTCTTACATTATCATTCTGATTAAACAAGTAGGTCCTGAAAATTGCAACAGGAAGCTAATTAGGAGTGTTAGTGATTAATCTGCTTTATGGGGTTCCTGCCCATACAACATTGTTAAACAAAAAGTATTTTAATTTTCAATATTGAAATCTAGAGAACAAAAAGTAAACAAGAAGAAGGAAAACCATCCACCACATAAATCTTTCTTAACTAGACAATGTTTGTTTTCTGTTAGACACTGCATGATTGACCCTGTGCAAGACAGGTTGTGTTTGAAGGAAATATGAAATGCACTACACATTAAGCAGGAGAACAACAAAGAAATGCAATGAATAATCATTGAACCCTGATGAGTCAGTTGGGAAATGCATTGCAAATATTGTATCGAGCCATTCAGACTATGCAGGCCCTGGGTTCAATCAGCAGTCTGTGCTGAGTGGGCTATCTCAGCTGCGAGCCAGCAGGGCTGCTGTACTTTGCCTCAGCGTACTTTGGCTAGGAAATGAGAACTCAGACGAATCCTCATTCCTGATTGCTGTCCAGTGACCCATGCTGGAAGGTGCCTATTTGTTTATGTAAGGACATCTGGTGGAGGCAGGACTGAGCTGAGCTGTAATGTGTCTTGTGTTTTGTTACGACCAGGTGATAAAGGTGTCTAGGAGTCCCTCTCAGCCTTCACCTGGTCTTACTGTAACTTGGTTTGATTTTAAACATACCATGTTTTGAGCTCCCGCTTGGTGAATCCTTGTTCATCACTTTTCAATTATAAGGCAAAGAAATGAGCACAAATAGACTTTCTTAGGTTTAAAGAAGAAAAGTGAAATTTATTAAACTTAAACTAAAAACTCTAATTTGTTTGATGCCTACGGATACACGACACGCCCGCGCTAGCATGCATACACAATACACACATGCAGATAGGGACAGAAAGAGAAGAAAAATAAAGTGGAAAGGTTTGAAGCAATATCTGAAGAGTTTGTTGCAGTTCTTCAAGCTCACTGTAGAATCCTTTTGTAGGTTGATTTTGCTTTTCGTTGGGGCCCAGTATTCTTCTTAAGCCTTGTTCATTGTAGGAGACTTTTCTCTCTTGGGGTTCATGGTCTTCAGTGGGTTTCAGTTCCGTGAGAAAGAGATGGGAGTAGACAGGAGGAGAGGAGGTCTTTTTCAGTCCAGGAGCACAGAGCTTTCTGCTAGTTCAAACACTAACTCTACAATTTAAAACTCCCCAAGTTGGCCAGCAGGGTGGCCACGTGACTGACTGGTTTGATCAGGTCTGTTCTGTGTATTGTATGGGAGCAGGGGATAGCTCCTTTGTTCCAACACTGTCTGCTAATATGCAAAAATGTCTTTACGGCCAGGGGCCTGCAACCCCTTGTAATAGGCCTTCTCTTCTTCCGAGCAACAATTTAAAATTTAATGTCCATGTGGCAAAATTAATGTGCCTCATTCTTGGCAGGTGTGGGGGGGTGGGGGTGGGGTGCTGCATGACAGTTTAAAAAGCCATCCAGGTGAAAAGTAGAAGTGGATTGCAAGGGATTGAAGAAGTAGAAGATTGGTGTCTCGTTCCTCCTCCTTTTGATATTTTTAAAGATACTGCTGCTGCAATATTAACCATCAGTTTCTTCATTTCCCCTTGATTGTTTCTTCATCTCTCCCTGAACCTGTAGCAATCCACTCTCTAAGTTCCACCCCCAACACCATCACTAAACTGTTGACTAGGATGATGTTGTTGTTGTATGGTGGAAGGACCTCTAGCTGGCTGTGGCTAAATGCCTCTGAACTACCAGCACCAAACCATTAAAATAAAAGCAAAATACTGCGGATGCTGGAAATCTGAAACAAAAACAAGAAATGCTGGATTCACTCAGCAGGTCTGGCAGCATCTGTGGAAAGAGAAGCAGAGTTAACGTTTCGGGTCAGTGACCCTTCTTCGGAACTGACAAATATTAGAAAAGTCACAGATTATAAACAAGTGAGGTGGGGGTTGGGCAAGAGATAACAAAGGAGAAGGTGCAGATTGGACCAGGCCACATAGCTGACCAAAAGGTCACGGAGCAAAGGCAAACAATATGTTAATGGTGTTTTGAAAGACAAAGCATTAGTACAGATTAGGTGTGAATATACTGAATATAGAACATCAGCAAGTGCAAACCTGAAGAAAAACAACCTGAAAAAAACTTACCCACTGTTTTTTCAGGTTGTTTTTCTTCAGGTTTGCACTTGCTGATGTTCTATATTCAGTATATTCACACCTAATCTGTACTAATGCTTTGTCTTTCAAAACACCATTAACATATTGTTTGCCTTTGCTCTGTGACCTTTTGGTCAGCTATGTGGCCTGGTCCAATCTGCACCTTCTCCTTTGTTATCTCTTGCCCAACCCCCACCTCACTTGTTTATAATCTGTGACTTTTCTAATATTTGTCAGTTCCGAAGAAGGGTCACTGACCCGAAACGTTAACTCTGCTTCTCTTTCCACAGATGCTGCCAGACCTGCTGAGTGAATCCAGCATTTCTTGTTTTTGTAGCACCAAACCATTGTTTAGCAAACTGTCGCAATACCGTCTATGGATCGTCCCTAAAATCCTGTAGTTCCCCAGTCTAGTACATCCCATTGTGAAGCCAGTGTAGAGATTATATTATATTTGACCTCTATCATACCAGTAAAATATAATTCATAGTCCATAGAAAGCAAGAAAATATTTCAACATGTTCAGAGATGTTGCCAGGTAAACAAAACAGAATCAAATGTCAAATCTACTGCATAAATAAGATATAGAAAGACAATGCTATTCAGAAGAGTATCTTATTGTAGAACAATTTAATATAAAAAGATAAAGAAATAGAAAAACATCAAAATGAACATTGCTAGAATGTTATTAAATGCCCATTTTTGTATTGTCTCTAACAACCCTCAAATTGTTCTTTTTATTGATGCTGCAGTCTATTTTACGTGTTTTGTTATTCCTTTTCTGGGGTAGAAATTATGTTTTGAACCCAAGGCGATAATACTTGATATGGTTTCATTTGATATTTGGAAAACAAAATATTAAAGTAATTCTTCATACTGATAGATGAAATTATAACCTGGAGACCATTTCATATAATCATACAATCCTAGATGTTATTGCACTGAAGGGGGTCTTTGGGTTCACTGTGTCTGTGCTGAGGGCAGATTTTCAATTGGAGCTGCCGATTGTGTTTCCATTTCCGTGCTTTTTTCCCATATCCTTTTATATCCTTCATTTTAATAGTTAAACAATTCCTTTTTAAATGAGATTATGGTCTGTGCCTCAATAGCTACTGGTAGTAAAGCATTCCATGTTCTAATAATCTTTTGAGTGAATAAAGAATTCTAACTTTTCACATTCTATGTCTATGCTCCCTTATTAGCAAAATGACAGCCAGTGGAAACTATCTTTCACTGTTTACCCTTGCAAAACTCTTCATAGTTTTCAAAACCTCCATTGGATCCCTTTAAATTCTGTTACAGTGAGAAATGCCAAAGAATAATTTAATTATACTTGAAATCATTTTTTCATAATATTAATCTTATGCCGAACTATTGAAAACACAAAATACATTACAGAAGTAATACTTCTTTGTAAACATCCTTTGACTTTTCTCTTAATGTTATCAATTACATTGCATCTATCTTAAGTAATACTCCTACCTGCGCAACCATGGAAGTGATGACCACTTTTGCAGAGACTACTGCGAAGATTAACTTTTCTATAAATAGTAACAGGATTCAGTGGTATTCCTTCTCTCTTTATCTTTCTGTCCAGTGAGAGGAAACAAGAAGTGCTGTTTGAAACTGGAACTATAGTAACGTGAGCAAATGAAAAAACTCCATTAATAGATGAGGATGAGGCTGACTCTCTCAACAGTTTCCCTTTTCCTTTATTCCGTTTTTGCCCCTTTTTATCTATTGACTTTAATCTTACCTCTTCTGATTAATCTATATTTTTTGTTTGCACTTCTCTGAAGTAATTTTTTAAAACTTTTTTCCATGTTTGGGGTGGGAGTAACTAAAATACGGATTTTTGTTGATCAACAACCGACTAAAAGGTGTAGTTTGGCCAACAGAAATCCAGAAAAGTTGCATCTAGTTAATTTCTGATATGGTACCTGTCAGAAGAGGAAGCTGCTGCTGATTGATGGCCAGAGAGGCAGAAGTCACGATGAGTAAGCTCACCTGAGCTCCATTAAGAGTTAAGGGGCAGATCAGATGTTAATAAATCTTCCTTCAAATGGTTCTAGTCAATTAAAGACAAGTTTGAATTAATTATAATACTTGCTTACAATCTTATGCTGTTATTGCACTGTATGTCATGATGTTGAACGGTAATGTGTAGCTTTTAGTGATGTCAGGAAGCATTTCTTCACACAAAGTGTAGTGGAAATCAAGAACTCTCTCCTACAAAAGGCTGTTGAGGTTGGGGGTCAATTAAAACTTTAAAAACTGAGATTAGTAGATTTTTCAGAGGAGCGGTTATGACGGGTTACAGACCAAGGTGGGGAGATGGAGTTAAGATGCAGATCAGCCATGATCTAATTGAATTGCAGAACAGGCTTAAGGGGCTGAATGGCCTCCTCTTGTTCCTGTGCATAACCAACACTGATTTTCTGTAAGGTTGCCAGATTTTTCCTATTACAGCTACCGGTAATTAAGAACATAAGAATTAGGAGCAGGAGTAGGCCATACGGCCCCTGGAGCCTATTCTGCCATTTAATAAGATCATGACTAATTCTCAATCTCAACTCAACTTTCATGCCAGTCCCCCTTGATTCCCTTAGAGTCCAAAAAGCTATCGACCTCAGCCTTGAATATATTCAACGACTGAGTATCTGGATCCTGGATTTACTCACTTTCTGTCGTAGAAGCGGCTGATTTCTTGGTATGTTAATCATACTGGAAGAGGTTTCCTCCCACAGCCAAAGACTTGCAGGTTGATAGGTAAATTGGCCATTGTAAATTGCCCCTAGTGTAGGTAGGTGTTAGGAGAATTGTGGGGATGTGGTAGGGAATATGGGATTAATGTAAGATTAGTATAAATGGGTGGTTGTTGGTTGGCACAGACTCAGTGGGCCGAAGGGCCTGTTTCAGTGCTGTATCTCGAAATAAATAAATAAATAACAACTTATATTTATGTAGAATAAAAGCAAAATACTGCGGATGCTGGAAATCTGAAACAAAAACAAGAAATGCTGGAATCACTCAGCAGGTCTGGCAGCATCTGTGGAAAGAGAAGCAGAGTTAACGTTTCGGGTCAGTGACCCTTCTTCGGAACTGACACATATTAGAAAAGTCACAGATTTATAAACAAGTAAGGTGGGGGTTGGGCAAGAGATAACAAAGGAGAAGGTGCAGATTGGACCAGGCCACATAGCTGACCAAAAGGTCACGGAGAAAAGGCAAACAATATGTTAATGGTGTGTTGAAAGACAAAGCATTAGTACAGATTAGATGTGAATATACTGAATATTGAACAGGAGCAAGTGCAAACCTAAAGAAAAACAACCTGAAAAAAACAGTGGGTAAGCAAACTGAACAAACCAAGATGAAATGAAATAAATGCAAAAAAAGATTGTAAAAAATGTAAAAAGGAATGTAAAAAAAAAAGGAAGAAAAAATAACTAAAAATGAAAGTAAAATGGGGGGCTGTCATGCTCTGAAATTATTGAACTCAATGTTCAGTCCGGCAGGCTGTAGTGTGCCTAATCGGTAGATGAGATGCTGTTCCTCGAGCTTGCGTTGATGTTCACTGGAACACTGCAGCAATCCCAGGACAGAGATGTGAGCATGAGAGCAGGGGGGAGTGTTGAAATGGCAAGCAACCGGAAGCTCAGGGTCCTGCTTGCGGACTGAGCGGAGATGTTCCGCAAAGCGGTCATATTTATGTAGTACCTTCTACATAATAAAACTTCCCAAGGCGCTTCATAGGAGCATTATAAAACTAAGTATGATACCAAGACAAAAAAGGAGATATTAGGTGACCAAACGCTTGGCCAAAGAGGGAGGTTTTAAGGTGTGTCTTAAAGGAGGAAAGCAAGGTGGAGAGGTGAAGAGGTGTAGGGAGGGTATTCTAGAGCTTGGGACCTGGACAATGTAAGGCGTGGCCACCAATGGTGGAGCGATTAAAATCAGGAATGCACAAGAGACAAGAATTAGAGAAACGCAGATAACTTGGAGGGTTGTAGGGCTGGAGGAGATAACAGAAATAGGGAAGATGGGTGACAGGTCAGAAGTTTAGACAGAATATAAAAAACAATAAAGAATGTCTAGAAGATTGATAAGGAAGGAAAAATTAGAGTACGAGAGAAAGCTAGCTAGAAATATAAAGACAGATAGTAAAAGTTTATATAGATATTTTAAAAAGTAAAGAGTTAACAAAGTGAGCATTGGTCCTATAGAAAGTGAGTCTGCGAAATTAATAATGGATAATAAGGAGATGGCAGATGAATTGAACAGGTATTTTGCATCGGTCTTCACTATTGAGGATTCAAGTAACATCCCAGTATTAGCTGCAAGTCAGGAAATGAAGGGAGAGAGGAACTCAAGAAAATTACAATCTCCAAGGAAGTGGTACTGAACAAATTGTAGGAGCTGCGGGCTGACAAGTCCCTGAGTCCTGATGGACTTCATCCTAGAGTCTTAAAAGAAGTGGCTAGTGAGATAGTTGATGCTTTGGTCTTAATTTTCAAAAATTCCCTAGATTCAGGGAAGGTTCCATTAGATTGGAAAAGAGCGAATGTAATTCCTTTATTCAAAAAGGGAGGGAGACAGAAAGCAGCAAACTACAGGCCAATTAGCTTAACACCTGTCTTAGGGAAAATGTTAGAAGCTATTATTGAAGACGTTAGAGCAGGGCACTTAGAAAAATTCATGGTAATCAGGCAGAATCAACATGGTTTTGTGAAAGGGAAATCATATTTAACCAATTTATTGGAGTTCTTTGAGGGAGTTACATGTGCTGTGGATGAACGTTGTCACGGAACAGTATTTATTTTCTCCTTGGATTGAAACAGTGTGCCTTTAAGACTCTGAGACGTTTTAGATTTCTGAGAACAGTGTGCCACAGCTGCACTTGTTACCTAGGCAACAGCAGGAGTGAGGAAGTCACATGATGTAATGTTTCAATTTAACTGTGTGTAAAAACCAACTAAAACCAGTTTTGAGAGAAACCAGCAAAGCATGCTTACTGGAAGAAGGAGCTGTCTATTTCTCTCAGCAGAAATTCTACAATGAGCTACAATCCATGTCCATTGCCTAAGGAGGAAAAACCCTTTGAAGAGACCATTTGTAATGCTGGAGGTGGCAAAATTTCTTTTCTTTACTTCCAATCCAAGAGGTTTTTGCTTCAAGATTGAATCTCTCTTGACAGATTGTGTTTTCTGGAATTCACAGTAACACTTTGACTGAGAGACTGTCAGTTTTAAAATCTGAGTGGACCCATTGCTATATTCCTTGTTTAAAGAACTGTTTAATGCCTGCTGCAGCTGAAGTGCTTTGAATGCCTATCTACTGAAGGACTGTTCACTCAAATCCGCATGGTGACTTCGAGTGGCATTTGATTATTTTTACACTAGGATACCTCACCCATCAGGAACATAACCCACAAAGACTTATAATCCAGTTATTTATTTATTCTTAAGAAACAGCTCATTTTTAAAACATCTTTTAAAAAAATGATTAACTGTTGATTTTTGACTGTATGTGTGTGAATGGGGGAATTAGGTTAAAATAAAAAGTTAGAAGATCTTGAGACATAGGTTGATCTTAATAACGTTTAAGATTTCATTTTAATATATACAGTGGCGCAGTGGTTAGCACCGCAGCCTCACAGCTCCAGGGACCCGGGTTCGATTCCAGGTACTGCCTGTGTGGAGTTTGCAAGTTCTCCCTGTGTCTGCGTGGGTTTTCTCCGGGTGCTCCGGTTTCCTCCCATAAGCCAAAAGACTTGCAGGTTGATAGGTAAATTGGCCATTATAAATTGTCACTAGTGTAGGTAGGTGGTAGGGAAATATAGGGACAGGTGGGGATGTTTGGTAGGAATATGGGATTAGTGTAGGATTAGTATAAATGGGTGGTTGATGTTCGGCACAGACTTGGTGGGCCGAAGGGCCTGTTTCAGTGCTGTATCTCTAATCTAATATTGTTAATTTGTTGTGGTCTAAAGATACCTGTTTGGTTTGTTTTATTTGGTGGGGGGAGGGGGGGGGGTTACTGGAGTGTTTAATTTGGCTGTTTTTCAGTTGGGTGGGAAAACTTTAATAATATGCTGCAATGTGTGGAGTGATGGGACTGAATTGACAGTGCATTGCTCCCGCCTCAGTCGTAACAAGGTGAACCGGTGGATTTCTTGTACTTAGATTTCCAGAAGGCATTTGATAAAGTGCCATATCAAAGGTTATTGCAGAAAATAAAAGCTCATGGTGTAGGGGGTAACATATTGGCATGGTTAGAAGATTGACTAGCTAACAGGGAACAGAGAGTAGGCATAAATGGGTCATTTTCTGGTTGGCAAGATGTAACAAGTAGTGTGCCACAGGGATCTGTGCTGGGGCTTCAACTTTTTACCATATATAAATGACTTGGATGAAGGGACTGAAGGTATGGTTGGTAAACTTGCTGATGACACAAAGATAGGTAGGAAAATAACTTGTGAAGAGGACATAAGGAGGCTAGAAAGGGATACAGATAGGTTAAGTGAGTGGACAAAGACTTGGCAAATGGACTATAATGTGGGAAAATGTGTAATTGTCCATTTTGGCAGGAAGAATAAAAAAGAAGCATATTATCTAAATGGTGAGAGATTGCAGAGCTCTGAGATGCAGAGGGATCTGGGTGTCCTAGTGCAAGAATTGCAAATGTTTTGTATGTAGGTACAGCACGTAATTCGGAAAGCCAATAGAATCTTATCATTTATTGTGAGGGGAATTGAATACAAAAGCAGCGAGGTTTTGCTTCATTTATACAGGGCATTGGTGAGACCGCATCTGGAGTACTGTGTACAGTAATGGTCTCCTTATTTAAGGAAGGATGTAAATGCGTTGGAAGCAGTTCAGAGAAGGTTTACTAGACTGATACCTGGAATGGGTGGGCTGTCTTATGATGAAAGATTGGACAGGCTAGGCTTGTATGTGCTGGCATTTAGAAGAGATCAAGGCGACTTGATTTAAACATATAAAATCCTGAGGGGTCTTGACAGGTGGATGTGGAAAGGATGTTTCCCCTTGTGGGAGAATCTAGAACTAGGGGTCACTATTTAAAAATAAGGGGTTGCCCATTTAAGACAGAGATGAGGAGAAGTTTTTTCTCTGAGGTTTGTGAGTCTTTGGAACTCTCTTCAAAGAACAAAGAACAGTACAGCACAGGAACAGGCCATTCGGCCCTCAAACCCTGCGCCGATCTTGATGCCTGTCTAAACTAAAACCTTCTGCACTTCCGGGGACCGTATCCCTCTATTCCCATCCTATCCATGTATTTGTCAAGATGCCTCTTAAACGTCATTATCGTACCTGCTTCCACCACCACCCCCGGCAGCAAGTCTCAGGCACTCACCACCCTCTGTGTAAAGAACTTGCCTCGCACATCCCCTCTAAACTTTGCCCCTCACACCTTAAACCTATGTCCCCTAGTGACTGACTCTTCCACCCTCGGAAAAAGCTTCTGACTATCCACTCTGTCCATGCCACTCATAACTTTGTAAACCTTTATCATGTCGCCCCTGCACCTCCGTCGTTCCAGTGAAAACAATCCAAGTTTATCCAACCTCTCCTCATAGCTAATACCCTCCAGACCAGGCAACATCCTGGTAAACCTCTTCTGTACCCTCTCCAAAGCCTCCACGTCCTTCTGGTAGTGTGGCGACCAGAATTGCACGCAATATTCCAAGTGTGGCCTAACCAAGGTTCTGTACAGCTGCAGCATGACTTGCCTATTTTTATACTCTAAGCCCCGACCGATGAAGGCAAGCATGCCGTATGCCTTCTTGACTACCTTATCCACCTGCGTTGCCACTTTCAGTGACCTGTGGACCTGTACGCCCAGATCTCTCTGCCTGTCAATACTCCTAAGGGTTCTGCCATTTACTGTATACTTCCCACCTGCATTAGACCTTCCAAAATGCATTACCTCACATTTGTCCGGATTAACCTCCATCTGCCATTTTTCCGCCCAAGTCTCCAACCGATCTATATCCTGCTGTATCCTCTGACAATCCTCATCACTACCCGCAACTCCACCAACTTTTGTATCGTCCGCAAACTTACTAATCAGACCAGCTACATTTTCCTCCAGATCATTTATATATAATACAAACAGCAAAGGTCCCAGCACTGATCCCTGTGGAATACCACTAGTCACATCCCTCCATTCAGCAAAGCACCCTTCCACTGTTACCCTCTGTCTTCTATGACCGAGCCAGTTCTGTATCCATCTTGCCAGCTCACCTCTGATCCTGTGTGACTTCACTTTTTGTACCAATCTGCCATGAGGGACCTTGCCAAAGGCTTTACTGAAGTCCATATGGACAACATCCACCGCCCTTCCTTCATCAATCATCTTCGTCACTTCCTCCTCCTTTTTGATAACGACATGACCCACACTATCTACACTCCCTTCCCTCGGCTCATCATCCACCCAGTCCTTCTCTTTGGTGAATACTGATGCAAAGTACTCATTTCGTACCTCGCCCATTTCCTCTGGCTCCACACATAAATTCCCTCCTCTGTCCTTTAGTGGACCAACCCTTTCCCTGGTTACCCTCTTGCCCTTTATATGCTCTTAAAAAGCCTTGGGATTCTCCTTAATCCTGTTTGCCAATGGCTTTTCATGACCCCTTTTAGCCCTCCTGACTCCTTGCTTAAGTTCCTTCCTACTTTCTTTATATTCCTCAAGGGCTTTGTCTGTTCCCAGCCTTCTGGCCCTTACGAATGCTTCCTTTTTCTTTTTGACGAGGCTAACAATATCCCTCGTTATCCAAGGTTCCCAAAACTTGCCAAACTTATCCTTCTTCCTCACAGGAACATGCTGGTCCTGGATTCTAATCAACTGACGTTTGAAAGACTCCCACATGTCAGATGTTGATTTACCCTCAAACAGCCGCCCCCAATCTAAATTCTTCAGTTCCTGCCTAATATTGTTATAATTAGTCTTCCCCCAATTTAGCACCTTCACCCGAGGACTACTCTTATCCTTATCCACAAGTACCTTAAGACTTACAGAATTATGGTCACTGTTCCCGAAATACTCCCCCTACTGAAACTTCGACCACTTGGCCGGGCTCATTCCCCAATACCAGATCCAGTACGGCCCCTTCCCTAGTTTATTTATTTATTTTATTTAGAGATACAGCACTGAAACAGGCCCTTCGGCCCACCAAGTCTGTGCCAACCATCAACCACCCATTTATACTAATCCTGCAATACGAGTCGAAGAGACTTAGCAGTTGGCAGGAAAAAAGTCAGAGACGCAAGGGAAGAGACAACTGTGTAACAGCCCCGACAATCAAATTTTTCTGCAGCACCTGTGGAAGAGCCTATCACTCTAGAATTGGCCTTTATAGCCGCTCCAGGCGCTGCTTCACACACCACTGACCACCTAGTGGCGCTTACCCATTGTCTCACGAGATAAGGAGGTCAAAGACTAAGACACTAATCCCACCTTCCCTATATTCCCCTACCACCGACCTATACTGGGGGCAATTTATAATGGCCAATTTACTTATCAACCTTCAAGTCTTTGGCAGTGGGAGGAAACCGGAGCACCCGGCGAAAACCCACGCGGTCACAGTGAGAACTTGCATACACCGCACAGGCAGCACCCAGAATTGAACCCAGGTCCCTGGAGCTGTGAGACTGCGGTGCTAACCACTGCGCCACTGTGCCGCCCCAAGTTGGATTATCTGCATATTGTTTCAAGAAGCCCTCCTGGATGCTCCTTACAAATTCTGCCCCATCCAAGCCCCTAGTTCTAAGTGAGTCCCAGTCAATATAGGGGAAGTTAAAATCACCCACCACTACAACCCTGTTACTTTTATATCTTTCCAAAATCTGTCTACATATCTGCTCCTCTACCTCCCGCTGGCTGTTGGGAGGCCTGTAGTAAACCCCCAACATCGTGACTTCCTATTCCTGAGCTCTACCCATATTGCCTCACAGCATGATCCCTCCAAGGTGTCCTCCTGCAGTACAGCTGTGATATTCTCCTTAACCAGTAATGCAACTCCCCCACCCCTTTTACATCCCCCTCTATCCTGCCTGAAGCTTCTAAATCCCGGAACAGTTAGCTGCCAATCCTGTCCTTTCCTCAACCAAGTCTCTGTAATAGCAACAACATCATAGCTCCAAGTATTAATCCAAGCTCTAAGTTCATCTGCCTTACCTGTTATATTTCTCGCATTGAAACAAATGCACTTCAGACCACCAGTCCCGCTGTGCTCAGCAACATCTCCCTGCCTACTTTTCCTCTTAGTCTTACTGGCCTTATTTACTAGTTCCCCCTCATTTATTTCACTTGCTGTCCTACTGCTCTGGTTCCCACCCCCCCTGCCACACTAGTTTAAACCCTCCCAAGTGACGCTAGCAAACCTCGCAGCCAGGATATTTGTGCCCCTCCAGTTTAGATGCAACCCGTCCTTCTTGTACAGGTCCCACCTGTCCCGGAAGAGATCCCAATGATCCAGATATCTGAAACCCTCCCTTCTACACCAGCTGTTCAGCCACGTGTTTAGCTGCACTATCTTCCTATTTCTAGCCTCACTGGCACGTGGCACAGGGAGTAATCCCGAGATTACAACCCTCGAGGTCCTGTCTTTTAACTTTCTACCTAACTCCCTGAACTCCCCCTGCAGGACCTTATCGCTTGTCCTGCCTCAAAAGACAGTGGAAGCAGAGTTTATGAATATTGTTCAGGCAGAGGTAGATAGATTCTTGATGAGCAAGGGGGTGAAGATTATCAGGGGTGGGTGGAAATGTGGAGTAATCAGTTCAGCCATGAACTTATTAAATGGCGGAGCAGGCTCGAGGGGCCGAGTGGCCCCTCCCAATTCGTATGTTCGTAGGGAGGGACATGGCCATGCAGACATTTGAAAACAAAAATGAGAATTTTAAAATCAAGACGTTGCTTGACTGAAAGTCAATGTAGGTCAGTGAGCACCGGGGTGATAGGGAATGGGACTTGGTGTGAATTAAAACACGGGGAGCAAAGTTTTGGACGGCCTCAAGTGTACAGAGAGAAGAATATGGGAGACCAACCAGGAGTGCATTGGAATCGTTAAGTCGACAGGGAACGAAAGCATGAATGAGGGTTTCATCAGCGTATGAGCTGAGACAGGGGTGAGGTCGGGTGATGTTATGAAGGTGGAACTAGGTGGTCTTCATGATGGCATGAATATGAGGTCAAAAGCTGATCTCGGGGTCAACTGTGACACTAAGATTGCGAACAGACTGGTTTAATCTCAGACTGTTGCCAGAGAGAGGGATGGAGTCAGTATCTAGGGAATGGAGTTTGGAACAGGGACCAAAAACAAAGGCTTCAGACTTCCCAATATTAATTTGCAGGAAATTTCTGCTCATCCAGTACTGGATGTCGAATAAGCAGTCTGATAATTTAGCAACAGTGGAGGAGTGGAGAGAGGTGGCGGTGAGGTAGAGCTGAGTGTCATCAGTGTAGATTTGAAAATTAACAGTGTCCTTTTGGATAATGTCACTGTGGAGCAGCATGTAGATGAGAAATAGGAGGGGTCCAAGGATAGATCCTTGGGGGATGCCAGAGGTAATGGTACGGGAGCAGGAAGAGAAGCCATTACAAGTGATTCTCTGCTGACAATTAAATAGATAAGAATGGAACCAGGTGCCACTCAGCTGGACAACTGTGGAGAGGCATTGGAGAAGGATGGTGTGATCACCTGCATCAAAGCCTGCAGACAGGTCGAGAAGGACAAGGAGGGAAAGTTTACCTTTGTCACAATCACACAGGGGGCTGAATTTTAAAAGCTGCTGATCTCGGTGGTGAGCTTCAGAAACGGCGCGGCACGTGTGTAAGTTGTGCGCTGCTGAGCCGCTGCGATATTTAGCATGATGGCTCATTTACATAGAGGGGGCGGACTGCCTGCCCCCCCGATGACAAAGAGGGGGTGGGTGATCCGTGCCTGGCAATGGTATCCGGCACCACCGCGCAGGCGCCAGCACCATTTTTAAAGGGCTTCAAGCCCTTCCATTAGATTTAAAGTTTTAAAGGTCCCGGTCTCTGGGAAATGAAAATAAAATTTGAATGCAACTTTGAATCCCCTCTCCCACAACCTCCCAATGAGTAATATATATATAAATTGCTCTCTCCTTCCAAAAAAAATCTTTTATTCAGATCCCAAACTTTCCCCCCCCCCCACGAACCTTATATCCTTTGACCCTCAACCCTTCCCACCATCCCCGCAACTAATACGAGTTTTCCCCACTCCCCCACAATTCCCGCCCTGAAAACTTCACTCCTCCCTCCCTCCTCAGCAGTGTTCCACCTTGGATCTCCAAACGGAAATCCGAAGGCATGGGACTTCCAGCAAGCTGTCGGAATATCGGTGTTGGAAGGCTGTCATGAAAAGGTAAGCGTTTGTTCATCTATTTTACATTGATTAACATATTTTAATAAGGTCGCCGTCGTCGAGTGGCGGGGGGAAGGGCAACTGCCACGATAATATAGGGTGGGCCCTTCTTGGCGTTGAGTCCTGTGGCGAGCCACTCCTCGAGGTATTTTCCGGGCCCCCCGCCATGCCTGGTAAAATCCAGCCCAGCATGTCATTTGTAACTTTGATAAGAGTTGGTTTGGCAATGTGACAGGGGAGAAACCTGATTGAAGGGATTCAAACATGAAGCTCCGGGAGAGATGGAAACAGAGTTGGGAGGTCTGAACATGTTCAAGGACTTTGGAGAGTAAAGGGAGGTTGGAGATGGGACAGTAGTTTGCAAGGAGTTTGGGGTCAAGGGTTGGTTTGTTGATGCGATGGGCGATGACGGTAGATTTAAAGGAGAGAGGAACAACACCTGAAGAGTGAGAACTGTTTACAATATTGGCTAACATGGAGACCAGGTGGGGAAGCGAGGTGGTCAGCAGTTTGGTGGGAATAGGATCGAGGGAAGAGGAGGTGGGTCATGAACAAGATGAGCTCAGAGAGGGCATGAGGGAGAGAGAAGAGAAACTAAAGAAAGATGTGAGTTCAGGGGTAGGTTTAGAGGACTAGTGGGCTAGTGGGAGGGATGCAGCAGAGGCAGCTGATTGGATGGTCTTGATCTTAGTGAGAAGAAGTCATAGAGAGATACAGCACTGAAACAGGCCCTATGGCCCACTGAGTCTGGGCCGACCATCAACCACCCATTTATACTAATCCTACATTAATTCCATAGTCCCTACCACCTACCTATACTAGGGGCAATTTACAATGGCCAATTTACCTATCAGCCCGCAAGTCTTTGGCTGTGGGAGGAAACCGGAGCACCCGGCGGAAACCCACGGTCACAGGGAGAACTTGCAAACTCCACACAGGCAGTACCCAGAGCTGAACCTGGGTCACTGGAGCTGTGAGGTCTGGCAGTTAAACCAGTTGTCTGCAATATCCTTTCAAGTCCGCATCCTTTGGAGTCACGGGAGCGGGGATGCGGGTCATACCAAGTGCACGGCCAGGGTGAGAGAGACTGATCTTTTTATTGGGGACTAGGGCATCAAAGGTGAAGGTAAGGGTGTGGTTAAGCAAATCAGTAGCTGGAGAAATGTGGTGGTGAACGGAGGGCCATAGGCGAGATAGTTGAAATTTTGAAAGTGCAGTTGTAAGGGAATAGGAAGATTTTTCCAGGGACAGATACAGAATGAGGGAGTGTGGGGTGTGGAAGGGAATCACACCTGGATGAGGTAAGAAATCATGTGGGAGAGACTCGAGAACAGTTACAGCGTGGATTTTGAAGGAGACACACAGGAGTGTATATAGTTACTATACAATAAAAATTAATGTTTAAACACTGCAGTCTAAGAACCTCTCTGTCTAGACTCTATAGGGTGGCAGCATAAAAAAACAAATATATAACAGTTTCCATGAAAAAAATGTGTCCAGTGAAAAAGGTCAATTTCTTATTACTTTTGGATCTGAAACATCACTATTGATACTTAAGATAAAGGCTTGGATTAAATGGATATGAGAGCAAAGGACATTAGTAAACCTACCTAAGTAGTGTGCAAGGCACGGTAGCAGTTAGATGCATCCACCACTTATTAGCACACTTAAATATATCTAAGTTACCGAGACCCAATTAAACCTCACGTTTGAAATTTATGAAATTCCATCATCAGAAGTTGTCGCCTTGAAGTGAAAGGTCAATGAGTTAATGTAGTACAAAAACATTCATTTAGAAACTGCAGTCACTTGAAAACTGATTTTTAACAATCCCAATGTTCCTTCCATTGTATTAGACTGGCAGAAGACTTTGTGATGTTGTATTTGAGTTAGATGCAAACAAAATCATATCTCAGATAGTATTTTAATACAAGTACAATTTTTCCTGTAGCCTTCTAACCGAATTTTTAAATACAAGTCAGTAGCGTACCGAAAAGGGCTACAGTCTCTGGTACCGCAACCTTTCATTTCATTGAAACATGGAAAATAGGAGCAGGAGTAGGCCATTCGGTCCTTCGAGCCTGCTCCATCATTCATTATGATCATGGCTGATCATCCAACTCCGTAACCTGATCCCGCTTTCGCCCCATACCCTTTGATCCCTTTACACCCAAGAGCTATCTCTAACTCCTTCTTGAAAACATACAATAGAGTCATAGAGTCATAGAGAGATACAGCAACGAAACGGGCCCTTCGGCCCACCGAGTCCGCGCCGACCACTGGCCTCAACTGCTTTCTGTGGTAGCGAATTCCACAGGCTCACCACTCTCTGGGTGAAGAAATTTCTCCTCATCTCAGTTCTGAAAGCTTTACCCCGTATCCTGAGACTATGACCCCTGGTTCTGGACTCCCCCACCATCGGGAACATCCTTTCTGCATCTACCCTGTCAAGTCCTGTTAGAATTTTATAGGTTTCTATGAGATCCCCCCTCTCTTCTGAACTCCAGCGAATATAATCCTAACCGACTCAATCTCTCCTCATACGTCAGTCCCGCCATCCCAGGAATCAGTCTGGTAAACCTTCGCTGCACTCCCTCTATAGCAAGAACATCCTTCCTCAGATAAGGAGACCAAAACTGCACACAATATTCCAGGTGTGGCCTCACCAAGGCCCTGTATAATTGCAGCAAGACAGCCCTGCTCCTGAACTCGAATCCTCTCGCTATGAAAGCCAACATACCATTTGCCTTTTTTACCGCATGTTGGACCTGCATGCTTACCTTCAGCGACTGATGTATGAGAACACCCAGGTCTCGCTGCATATTCCACTCTCGCAGTTTATAGCCGTTCAGATAATAATCTGCCTTCCTGTTTTTGCTACCAAAGTGGATAACCTCACATTCATCTACATTATACTACATCTGCCATGCATTAGCCCACTCACTCAACTTGTCCAAATCACCCTGAAGCCTCTCTGCATCTTCCTCATAATTCACCCTCCCACCCAGTTTTGTGTCATCTGTAAATTTGGAGATATTACATTTAGTTCCCTCATCTAAATCATTAATGTATATTGTGAATAGCTGAGGTCCTAGCACCGATCCCTGTGGTACCCCACTAGTCACTACCTGCCATTCGGAAAAAGACACATTTATCCCTACTCTTTGTATCCTGTCTGACAACCAATTTTCTATCCATCACAATACACTACCTCCAATCCCATGCGCTTTAATTTTACATGCTAATCTCTTATGTGGGACTTTGTCGAAAGCCTTCTGAAAGTCCAAATAAACCACATCCACTGGCTCCCCCTCATCAACTCTACATGTTACATCCTCGAAGAAGTCTAGTAGATTTGTTAAGCATGATTTCCCTTTTGTAAATCCACGCTGACTCTGATTCTACCACTTTGATAATGGACTTTAGAATTTTCCCCACTACCAATTTTGCACAGATTATAATTATTTGATGACTTTTTGGATAGAGTACCATTTCTGTCAAATGTTTTATACGGATCTGGGCTCATTGTGATTAAGCTCATGAACTCTGAAACAACCAAGAATAGGTTCAGACATATTTCCCCTGACGTTCCACACATCGAGTTGCATTAGGAATGAATCTGCCAAAATGTACTGTGTCCACTCATTTACATATCCATTAATGGGTCTCTCGTGCAAATGCTGTGCAAAACAAGAATGATGTGCCAAGGATGATGGAAATCAGATTGCAGCCTTTAAAAAGCCAAGCCAGGATGAAGATTGGGACAACCGGGGAAGGAAAGTGTAAGGATGGAATGAGGAAGAATGAGATAACAGCAGAGGTGAAAATTCAAAGCATCTAAAAATGTAATATTTACATTTTTTTAAAATAAAGGAATAATTCTGACAGAGTGAACAAGTTACTCTTTAATATATTTTGCCCTTTTTTGAAGGAAAGTCAACACTGGTTAACATTGTGCAATTTACAATAAATAAAACAAAGACGATTCACGTCAGCATTATTTTCAAAAACTCAATACAATAAGTATAGCTGAACAAGCTGCTTACATTCCATTCCATTACAGAGAAATGCAATGCCAAGAGACAATATAATGTAGCTCTGAAGTACATATTATTTGTAAACAATCACAATACTTTTACCTTCAGTTTTACATTATATAAATTAAAGAACAATGACACTAGTTAGGCACTTCATGAGAATTAAGGTGTACCAGAAATCATAGCATCTTACAGCACAGAAGGAGGCCATTTGGTCCATCATGCATGTGTTGGCTCTTTGAAAGAGCTAATCAATTAGTCCCATTCCTCTGCTTTTTCCCCATAGCACTGCATTTCTTTTGTTTTTCAAGTATTTATCCAACTCCCCCTTTGAAAATTACTGTTGAATCTGCTTCCACCGCCCTTTCAGGCAGTGAATTCCAGATCACAACAACTTGATGCATTAAAAAAATTCTCATCTTTCCTCTGGTTCTTTTGTCAATTATCTTAAATTTGTGTCCTCTGGTTACTGACCCTCCTGCCAGTGGAACACTTTCTCCTTATTTACTCCATCAAAACCCTTTATAAGTTTGAACAACTCTCTTAAATCTCCCCTTAATCTTCTGAGCTCTAAGGAGAACAATCCCAGCTTCTCTAGTCTCACCACATAACTGAAGTTCCCCATCCCTGGTATCATTCTAATCAGGGCTGGAAATTTTAATTCATTTACTAGACAGAGGCAAGTTCCCAATTCCTTGTGGTCTATCGGAGCTCTTCAATATCTGAATTCCTTGTTCAAACCAAAAGGCGCAATTTATTTTGTAGTTTATTCCCCAGTTCACAATTCAAGTAAATCTTTTGGCACATGAACACTATCATACAAATATGATTGATGCACATCCTACTCAGAATGCAGTGAGTGAATGGTTTACTATCTTTTCCTGCACTGCTAGAAGACTTGAATAAAATGATGCTTTCAACACAAACCAATCATCATGCACTTTGTTAGAAATCAAGCACTGAAAAGCCAAGCCAAACAATAGTACTGAGCTTTAGTACTGGAACAACTAAAAGAATGAGCAACCATGCACTTAGACTGCTGCATTCTCAATGTTTTTCTACCAATTTTCCAATATTCTGAAAAAATGGGTGTGTTGGCAGTCATATCACTGGAAGGACTATTAGACCAGGACTGGTCCCACTTACCTGTTAAAAATCAAAAACAGAAATGAGATCTACTTGTCTCGCTAAACCCACAATAGAACACTGGCAACCTGACCACCTACAAGTTGAGTGAGTGGGCTAATGCATGGCAGATGTCGTATAATGTGGATGAATGTGAGGTTATCCACTTTGGTAGCAAAAACAGGAAGGCAGATTGTTAATCTGCAATATCACAATTAAAACAGTGCAAAACAGAAATTACATCAGGAGAGCCTGGGATACAATAAACATTGTTGCTCATGTACTTATAGTAATTGTGAGGTCATTAGTTCTGGCGTTTAAAGGAAAGTAGGAAAATTGACCATTTCCCAGATTGGTCTGTTTGGCTGTTGTTACCAGCCGCAAAGAAATTTAAGGCTTAGACTGCCAGCAGATCTAGACAAATGGTTATCTCCCTGCGCCATCCAAATTTGTACATTTTTATTTCACAGATCCTGATGCTGAAACAACCACAAATATTACATTGAGAAGGCTCTCCAGTGTCAAAAGTCCTTTACTGCATTAATCTTAACTATAAACAAATAAAATGAGCATTTCAAATATAATTTTCATTAAAAAAAAATTTAAAATTAAAAAACAGTTTAATTCTGCTCACTCCCTCCCCCGCTTCTTTCCAGTTCTCTGCTTTCCCATTCTCCAGTTGTCTAGTTTTATTTTTTAAACTTTATTTTTACTCAATTTCTACCGAATCAAACTATCTTTTTTTTTCTTAGTTTATTCTTTTTAAACACAATGGAGGTCATTTTAACACTGGGCAATATCCATGAGCTGCCACACTGAAGTTAATGGAACTGAGTAGCGGGACTGCCCACTGCACCATCACCAATGTTAAAATTCTCCCAATGGCCCTGAAGTTACATTACATGATAGTTTGAAGGCTAAATGTGTTTGTCTGAAGTTCTGCTCTCCACTATTTTAGCAAAGGTGTTAAAGGAATTTCAGATGGACATGCTCGGCAGTCATGGACCAGTATCCCAAGGGATCAGTTGAGAGCCATTGGGGGTAACATTAACCTATTTCCCCAGGGGGAATATAACAGAATTAGCTTGGTCTCCTGCTCAACACCAAGCCTGACTTTACTCTCCACTAACACAGACAATTTGATCGTGCCAGTTTTTAACCGGGTGACTTAGGTTAAAATTGTCTGAAGTCAGTTACTTATTTTGTTCCTTCTTCCACCTGAATCTTGCTGTTCATTTAGGAACTGGGAAGAAATTTAGAAAAACTATTCTTTCAATGGCTGACAAACAACTTTAATGCCTATTTTTCTAGCCAATCAAAGTCTATACTTTAAAAATTGGCATACTCAAAGTATAGGTACAATCAGGACAAACTCTGACATGTTTTTATACATCAAGCCAGGGAGAGGAATGCCAAAGGGATACAATCACAGTAGGCCCCTGTGCCCCTCAGGCATCCGTGAAACCATCCATGGTACTCAAAAGGTTAAAATAAAGAGCAACAGTATGGTCCGGATCAACTGCTGAACACCCACATGCTTAAGACCCATATTTGAAATCCTGCTTCAATTATCAGCCCACAGAGAAAAAAATCAATAAATCTAACCCCAAAATATTAACCCTATTAGCAGCACAGACCAACAATGATGGTGTCATTACAGAACTGCCCCAGCCCAGACTAATACACTCTCCAAGCTGAAGGATGCCTGTGGGAAAGCTGTAAGGCAAAAATTTGTGCAAAAACTTAGGGAAATTGTTAACAAACCTAATGGTTTGTTAACACATGAATACATTAAGAATTTTGTTAAGAACAAAGATTGAAAATTCAGCTGTCTAATTACTCTAAGGCAAAACATTTAAACATTGTGTGGGTTGTAGCACAACATATTAAGCTGAAGGTTTTCATCCCAGTGTCTTAACAGGACGAAGAGCTGCCTTGCTGAAGCTTTGACAGAGGCAAGTTCACGACCCTCGGGTATGTGCTGCGAATCCAGCCACATGCTGGCTTTTGCAGCCACCAGCTCCCACTCAATGAAATAAGCAGCTGAACTATGCTCCAGCCAGGCTAAGGCAACAGCTGTGGACCAGATTGTTCCCTCTGGGTCCATGAACTGTTGAACTTCATTTGAAGTTGTTGAGAATGAAATGTCACTACTGTTAGTTTCAGACTCTCTGCCACTGTTGGCCTGCAAGGCACTAGATGCCTCAGGGTTTCCTGGAGAGGAGAACTGCGGCACAGTGACTGATGGAGGCAGAAGTTCTGAATTACCACTTGTAACCCTTGACTGGATTTCAACCAAACTGCTTGAAAAGTGACGTGGTCTTAACTGTTCTAAATCACCTCGGACTTCATCTATTCCCAAGTAATTCAATGTTCCCATTTTTCCAACTTCTTTCTGATGGATAGGCCCCATGGATCCATTCTCATCATCATGATGAACTGCTTTTTTGTCACTGAAGGTACTGGAATGACTGTGAGAGGTGGGACTGACATTTGATCGATGACATGTAAAGGGCGACGTCCATTTCAGCTGTTCCATGGGAATGTTAATAGCTTCACAAAAAGCCAGATTAAGCAAGAAAGCCCCTGATGCCAACTGCAAATTAACCTGAAGAATGCAAAGATATCACTATTTTACAATAATATTTACAGCGACAGAGATAGACATTAGTCATTCAATTCATAACTTTGAGGTTTTGTTGATGGAAAATCAAAAGTTCACACATTCTAAGTGTTAATTAGACTCCGTAA
Source organism: Heterodontus francisci (assembly GCF_036365525.1). Lineage (NCBI taxonomy): Eukaryota > Metazoa > Chordata > Chondrichthyes > Heterodontiformes > Heterodontidae > Heterodontus > Heterodontus francisci. The sequence goes on along the minus strand of NC_090407.1, from coordinate 803,613 downwards.
TCCTTATTATTTATTCTAGACTAAGAGTTCAGAAAAATTACTGAAATTAGGTTTTTTGGAAAAGTACTGGCTAATATTTTCAGTAAGATATGCCATTAAATGAATGAAAGAACAGCTAACAGATCAGCATTTGCAAAGCAGAGAAATAGAAATACAAACTAGGATGAAAAACTTGCTTTTATAAAGCACCTTTCGTGACCTCAGGATGTCCCAAAGTGCTTTACAGTCAATGAAGTACTTTTTGAAATTTAGTCGCTGCTGGAATGTAAGAAACGCAACTGCCAATTTGTGCACAGCAACTCTCATAAACAGCGATGTGATAATGACCAGATAATCTGATTTTAATGATGTTGATTGAGGGATTAACATTAGCCAGAACACCAAGGCATAAATCTCCTGCTCTCAGAGTCAGAGTTATACAGCACAGAAACAGGCCTTTTGGCCCATCGTGTCTGTGCTAGCCATCAAGCACCTAACTATTCTAATCCCATTTTCCAGGACATGGCCCATAGCCTTGTATGCTATCGCATTTCAAGTGCTTATCTAAATACTTCTTAAATGTTGTGAGGGTTTCTGCCTGAACCACCTCTTCAGACAGTGTGTTCCAGTTTTCAACCACCCTCTGGGTGAAAAATGTTTCCTCAAATCCCCTGAAAACCTCCTGCCCCTTACCTTAAATCTATGCCCCCTGGTTATTGACACCTCCGCTAAGGGAAAAAGTTTCTTCCTATCTATCCTATCAATGCCCCTCATAATTTTGTATACCTCAATCATGTCCCCCCTCAGCCTTCTCTGCTCTAAGGAAAACAACCCGAGCCTATCCAGTCTCTTTTCATAGCTGAAATGCTCCAGCCCAGGCAACATCCTGGTGAATCTCTTCTGCACTCTCTCCAGTGTAATCACATCCTTCCTATAGTGTGGGGACCAGAACTGTACACAGTGCTCCAGCTGTGGCCTCACTAGCGTTTTATACAGCTCCATCATAACCTCCCTGCTCTTATATTCTATGCCTCAGTTAATAAAGGCAAGTATCCCATATACCTTCCTAACCACATTATCTACCTGTGCTGCTGCCTTCAGTGATCTATGGACAAGTACACCAAGGTCTCTCTGACCTTCTGTACTTCCTAGGGTCTACCACCCATTGTGTATTCCCTTGCCTTGCTTGTCCTTCCAAAATGCATCACCTCACACTTCTCAGGATTAAATTCCATTTGCCACTGCTCCGCCCATCTTACCAGCCCATCTATATAGCCCTGTAATCTAAGGCTTTCCTCCTCACTATTTACGATGCTCTTCTTTGAAATCGGGTCATAACATTTTTTACATCTACCTGAAAGGGCAGACAGGGCCTCAATTTAACATCTCAACTCAAAGAGAGCACCACCAGTAGTGCAGCACTCCCTCAGTACTTCAGCATTGATTTTTGTGCTCAAATGGGCCATGAACCCACATCCTTCATAGTCAGGGGCGAGAGTGCTACCCACTGAGCCACAGCTGACACTACGTTGTAGCTTAAAGATTCATTATCAATTTCATGGAAAGTCATTGTTACAACTGAATATTATGGGAAAACACTTTGAGCCTTCATCTACTCATAGAATCATAGAACGTTTAAGGCACAGAAAGAGGCCACTTGGCCCATTGTGTCTGTGCTGGCCGAAAAACAATCCACCTATTCTAATCCCACCTTCCAGCATTTGGTCCGTAGTCCTGCAAATTACAGCACTTGAGGTGCATATCCAGATTCCTTTTGAATGAGTTGAGGGTCTCTGCCACAACTACCCTTTCAGGTAGTGAGTTCCAGACCCCCATCACCTCCTGGGTGAAAAAGGTTTCCTCATCTCCCTTAGTTTAGTTTAGTTTAGAGATACAGCACTGAAACAGGCCCTTCGGCCCACCGAGTCTGTGCCGACCATCAACCACCCATTTATACTAATCCTACACTAATCCCATATTCCTACCACATCCCAACCTGTCTCTATATTTCCCTACCACCTACCTATGCTAGGGGCAATTTATAATGGCAAATTTACCTACCAACCTGCAAGTCTTTTGGCTTGTGGGAGGAAACCGGAGCACCTGGAGGAAACCCACGCAGACACAGGGAGAACTTGCAAACTCCACACAGGCAGTACCCAGAATTGAACCCGGGTCGCTGGAGCTGTGAGGCTGCGGTGCTAACCACTGCGCCACTGTGCCGCCCCCTTCTAATTTTTCTACCAATCACTTTAAATCTATGTCCCCTCATCACTGACCTCTCTGCTAAGGTGAATAGACCCTTCACCTCCACTCAATCCAGGCCCCTCATATTTTTGTACATCTCATTCAAATCACCCCTCAGCCTCTCTGTTCCAAGGAGAACAACCCCAGTCTATCCAATCTATCCTCATAGCTGCATTTTTCCAGTCCTGGCAACATCCTCGTAAATCTCCTCTGCACCCTCTCTAGTGCAATTACATCCTTTCTGTAATGAGGTGACCAGAACTGCACACAGTATGCAAGTTGTGGCCTAACCAATGAGTTATACAGTTCCAGCATAACCTCCCTGCTCTTATATTCTATACCTTGGCTAATAAAGGAAAGGATTCCATATGCCTTTTTAACCACCTTATCGACCTGTCTGTTACCTTCAGGGATCTGTGGACATTCACTCCAAGGTCCCTCACTTCCTCTACACTTCTCAGTATTTTCCCATTTATCATGTATTCCTTTGCTTTGTTTGACCTCCCCAAATGCATCACCTCAAACTTCTCCAGGTTGAATTCCATTTGCCACGTTTCTGCCCATCTGACCAGACCATCAATATCTTCCTGCAGCCTATATCTATCCTCCTCGCTGTCTACCACATGGCCAATCGTTGTTTCATCTGCAAACCTCTTGATCATTTACATCCAAATCGTTAATATATACCACAAAATGCAGGGGACCCAGTACTGAGCCCTGCGGAACGCCACTGGAAACAGCCCTCCAGTCGCTAAAACACCTGTCAACAATTACTCTTTGTTTCCTGCCACTGAGCCAATTTTGTATCCACCTTGCTGCATTTCCCTGGATCCCATGGGATTTTATTTTTTTAACCAGTCTGCCATGTGGGACCTTGTCAAAACCTTGCTAAAATCCATGGAAAATGTTAGAGGCTATTGTTAAAGATGTTATAGCAGGGCATTTAGAAACATTCAAGGTAATCAGGCAGAGTCAACATGGTTTTGTGATAGGGAAATCATGTTTAACCAATTTATTGGAGTTCTTTGAGGGAGTTACATGTGCTGTGGATAAAGGGGAACCAGTGGATGTATTGTACTTAGATTTCCAGAAGGCATTTGATAAGGTGCCACATCAAAGGTTATTGCAGAAAATAAAAACTCATGGTGTAGGGGGTAACACATTGGCATGGAGAGAAGATTGGCTAGCTAACAGGAAACAGAGAGTAGGCATAAATGGGTCATTTTCTGGTTGGCAAGATGTAACGAGTGATGTGCCACAGGGATCTGTGCTGGGGGCTCAACTTTTTACAATTTATATAAATGACTTAGATGACGGGGACGAAGGTATGGTTGCTAAATTTGCTGATGACACAAAAATCGGTAGGAAAGTAACTTGTGAAGAGGGCATGAGCGGGCTACAAAGGGATATAGATAGGTTAAGTGAGTGGGCAAGGACCTGGCAGATAGAGTATAATATGGGAAAATGTGAAATTGTCCACTTTGGGACAAAGAATAAAAAAGAAGCATATTATCTAAATGGTGAGAGATTGCAGAGCTCTGAGATGCAGCTACAGCACGTAATTAGGAAAGCTAATAGAATCTTATTGTTTATCATAAGGGGAATTGAATACAAAAATAGGAAGGTTTTGCTTCAGCTACACAGGGCATTGGTGAGACCACATCTGGAGTACTGTGTACAGTACTGGTCTCCTTATTTAAGGAAGGATGTATATGTGTTGGAGGCAGTACAGAGAAGGTTTACTAGACTAATACCTGGAATGGCGGGCTGTCTTACAAGGAAAGATTGGACAGGCTAGGCTTGTATCTGCTGGAATTTAGAAGAATAAGAGGTGACTTGATTGAAACATATAAGTTCCTGAGGGGTCTTGAATGAGTGGATGTGGAAAGGATGTTTCCCCTTGTGGGAGAATCTAGAACGAGGGGTCACTGTTTAAAAATAAGGGGTCGCCCATTTAAAACAGAGATGGGTAGAAATGTTTTCTCTCAGAGGGTCATGGGTCTTTGGAATTCTCTTCCTCAAAAAGCGGTGGAAGCAGAGTCTTTGAATATTTTTAAGGCAGAGGTAGATAGATTCTTGATAAGCAAGGGGGTGAAAGGTTATCGGGCGTGGGTGGAAATGTGGAGTAATCAGTTCAGCCATGAACTTACTGAATGGCAGAGCAGGTTGGAGGGGCCGCGTGGACTACTCCTGCTCCTAATTCATAGTTATGTAGACCACATCAATGTTCAGTATTCAGTATTGCTTATTCAGTTATCTTCCTTACCTTCCTGTGCTCCTCAACTGATTTTCTATTCTTACTGTGCACATTTACGTGGGTTTAATCAGTTAAAGAAGTGTAAAGCTCTTCCCTGGATAGTCTGCTTCAACAGAATCCAAACTACATATTTCAGTTATAATTCTAGCCAGGAGGACCTATCACTTTTAAGCTGTTGGCACTCCCACCCCTTAAATAAAATGAAACATTTTTTTAATAGTTGAAATAGTTGAACACAATCTTGTTACTCACTAGTGGTAAGTAGTCATTGTTCTCAGTCTCTGGCTCACAGACCGACTCGCTCATCTTGCTGGCTGATCTGCACAGAAATCCTTTGGCAGCCCGAGTCAACATTCGTGTTTTACCGAGGCTCAACCTGAAACAAAATAGAAGAAAAGATTCTTCAAAGCTGCACCAACACGTTGGCTGGGAGAATATTGATGACACCATCTGGATTATAAGAAATTTGTCCCCTGATTTATTTCTGGTGAATATTTGTAAATCGGTTTTCTTAACAAAGGAATTTATATCTGTTTCTCAATATACATTTTCATTACTGAGCTGAGCAGTATGTTCAAAAATCTGGTCACAAGATACTTTGGGAGCTTTAAGTGTTGTAACATTTTGGTTCATTTGCAGATCCTCAACTAAATACAATCAAGCATTTATAGGTGATGTGACTTAGAACTCATCTTAATATTAGCACATTAGGGTAAGCAGTTTAAACACAGCTGAACACTTCAAAGCCTTACAATGTAAAGACTTTCCTCAAAATGCATTCATGTACATAAATCTAATTAATTGTCAGCATGGCAGGATGATAATGGGAAATGATGAAACTCAAATTATTTTAATATGATCCAGAACCAAATAATTTTTTACAGAGGAATCATAATTTGATTTTTTGCAAGAGGTTAAAATTCATTTGACATTGTTAAAAATCAAACACTATTACAAAATAATATGCTCATTCAGTAAGATACCTGGGTTTAGTTTAGTTTAGAGATACAGCACTGGAACAGGCCCTTCGGCCCACCAAGTCTGTGCCGACCATCAACCACCCATTTATACTAATCCTACACTAATCCCATATTCCTACCACATCCCCACCTGTCCCTATATTTCCCTACCACCTACCTATACTAGGGGCAATTTATAATGGCCAATTTACCCATCAACCTGCAAGTCTTTTGGCTTGTGGGAGGAAACCGGAGCACCCGGAGGAAACCCACGCAGACACAGGGAGAACTTGCAAACTCCACACAGGCAGTACCCAGAATTGAACCCCGGTCGTTGGAGCTGTGAGGCTGCGGTGCTAACCACTGCGCCACTGTGCCGCCTCAAAATTGCGCATCAATGTCAACATAACCCAAAGTTCTTTATATTTTGTTTGACTTACCTCCTAAAGCCCTTGACTCATGGATAGAAAAACACTGGCCATCCACCCGTAACTTTTCCCATTAAACTCCCCACTGCCATGAGCTCCCCCCATCAGGCCCCAACATGCACATGTAAAAAAGGACCCTGCCACTTTGGTTGGCTGCTCTTGCTGCCTGCTCATTAGGGCAACTTCAAATTGAGAATGCTCATCTCCCAGTGGCTACAGGCTGGGTAAGTAAGCTGAGCAATTTTAACAACTCACCCACTGGGTTTCTGCTGAGCAGATCGGGTTAAAATTGCCCCTTATAATTCCCACTTTAAGGCTTCCCTCTCTCATTCTTCAGTTTATATTAAACTTGGGTTTACAAACAGGAAGCCTTGCTGAAAATCATAACAAAATTGCTGGTGCTTTAAAGATATATCCTTCTTTTCCTATTGAAGAAATAAAACGACATACATAGCCTTCAGATTGAAAATTAGATTGTGGGTAAAACACACTGCTTCGAGCACCTGTAATCACAGTTTGACACATTCTCAGGGTTATGAAACAATAGGCCCTAACTCCTGTTGAGGTCAAGTGATTTTGTTTTAAATCTCTCTGGGGTCTGTAGCACATCATCTGCTCCATTCCTTACATTTGAAATCCTTACGTGAGCAATCCCTGTTGTTATTTCTCATGTGTGATGTCAGTCTGGTTAATCCCTGTTTTGGTGTCTCTGCACATGTTTGGACCATCAGTGTCCTCACATGACCTCAGAGGTCATTGTCGGTTCAGGCCCCAGGCTTTGCTGCTCTCTCCTTTACCCAGGTGCAGGCTCACTCCTTCTCCATTCTGGTGATGGTGCAACAACAAATACTTGGATCAGTGCACAGTAGGGGCCACAATATGCCAGCTCTCTGTCTCTACATTTTCCTTATTCAATATACTATCCAGGGGCACGGGGAGACTCATTCTTAATTGGGTTTTCTTTTTAAATCAACAGCTATATTCCATCAATTTCATGTCCCACTTTTGTCACTAAAAACCCGCTGTAAAGCAGCTCATCCTTTAAAAGTTGACTTTTGCGGGTGTATGTATATTGATGTCATAACATAATCCAAGTGCTAAAGGCTACTTCCTGGCATGGTCTCACAGCACTGTGGGTGTACCTACACCACATGAACTGCAGCACTTCAAGAAGGCAGCTCACACCACCTTCTCAAGGGCAATTAGGGATGGGCAATAAATACTGGACATGCCAGCAATGCTCACATCCCATGAACAAATAAAGAAAAAAATACCCAACACATGTCACTGTACCAACTTGGCATCGGTTATGCTGCATTATTGTAAAGTCAATACTGCATCACAGGAACTCAAAATATGAATCATAACTGGCCTGTTATTTAAAGGGATCCCACTGTATCTCAGTGACATGCACCTCAGCATGTTGAGGCAGGAGATTTATTATATTTATAGGTTCTGTACTGATTGGTACATGGACTTCAATTTCATTTGCTTTTCCAGATCTCACTGAGTATAACTTAAAACCCACAGGTACGAATGGAACATAGGATCGAAAGATACATTTGGTGTTAGAGGTTAAACTCGCTGCTAATAAAGAAAGAGAACAGCAACAAGCATTGGGAATATGTAAATAGCAGACTGGTCTTTTACCTCTGGGGCCTGGGGCAGGTCCAGCTGAAATGTCCTCTGTGATTTGAGTTAGGGTAGTGTCCCCGCAATAGATAAATGTCTAAATCTGTCCCCTATTTCAGCACAAGTTGGCAGTTTCAATCAGAGATTCTACAGGATGACTGGCACCTGAAGTAGGAAAGTCCCCCTGCTGCAGTGGGGCAGCAGAGGTGTTTTTCTGAAATTTGGGCTGAGGCACATTATTGGGGTATAGTTTTATTTGTATCTGAGCCTGTTATACCTGAGTTGGATGTGTCAGATATGGATACAAGTGCCTAAATTGGAAAGTGTTCCACTTCCCAGCACAAACAGCCGGACCCGGTGCAACACAAAACAGACACAAGAAAGAAAACAAGATGATGAGTTAGAATTAGTGGCACTAATGTCACATATCAGGTACCTTGCAGTAAACAGGCTTTCAGCAGATCGCTGTGCGGAAACTGAAGGACTTTTCAATGATGCTGAAAAATAGAGAGGCAATATAATCAGAAATAATTCAAGATGACATTTTTGTTAAACTACAAAGTATGTTTTCTTTTCCATAATTCTGAATAAATGTGATATTTTACTGGCAAACATTAGGTGCATTATAGAGTGCAGTCAAGATGAAAATAATGTTTTCCAATGTTATTTAGTTTGGGGGAGGGAGCAGAGTTATAATAACACCATGAGGGCATTGTAGATCAGAGATTCAGGTGCATACTGTCTATGTTTTTCCAAACACAGCACAATGAGGCTTCCACTTGGCTAAACTTCCCCTTATATCCTGACAGAGATCAGAACATGTTGTGTAAGGAATATTAACACTTAAATGCCCTCTGAGTTATCTCAAACTGCTACAAAAAAAGTCTTATAAGAATAAAACTGGACTGACCAGGCAGCATAGACCTAGGCACCAGACAGAGCAAAGGCACACCTGGACCAGTCGACCCTTAAAGTCCTCCTCACTAACATCTGGGGACTTGTGCAAAATTGGGAGAGCTGTCCCACAGACTAGTCAAGCAACAGCCTGACATAGTCATACTTGCAGAATCATATCTTACAATGTCCCTGACACTACCATCACCATTCCTGGGTATGTCCTGTCCCACTGACAGGACAGACTCACCAACGGTGGCAGCACTGTGGTATGGAGTTGGGAGGGAGTGGCCCTGGGAGTCCTCAACATTGACTCCAGACCCCATGAAGTCTCATGGCATTAGATAAAACCTGGGCAAGGAAACCTCCTGCTGATTACCACTTACCACCCTCCCTCAGCTGATGAATCAATACTCCTTCATGGAAGGAGCACTGAAGGCAGGAATGGCACAGAATGTATTCTGGGTGGGGGATTTCAATGTCCATCATCAAGAGTGGCTTGGTAGCACCACTACTGACCGAGATGGCCGAGTCCTGAAGGACATATCTGCCAGACTTGGCCTGCAGAGGGTGGTGACGGAACCAACAAGAAGGAAAAGACAACCTGACCCTGTCCTCACCAATCTATCTGTCACAGATGCATCTGTCGATGACAGTATTGGTAGGAGTGGCCACCACACAGTCCTTATGGAGCCAAAGTCCCATCTTCACACTGAGGATACCCTCCATTGTGTTGTGTGGCACTATCACTATGCTAAATAAGATAGACTTCGAACAGATCTAGTAGCATAAAACTGGTCATCCATGAGGTGCTGTGGGCCATCAGCAGCAGCAGAATTGTATTCAACCACAATCTGCAACCTCATGACCTGGCAAATCCCTAACTCTATCATTATCATCAAGCCAAGGGACCAACCCTGGTTCAATGAGCAGTAGGACAGCATGTTAGAGCAGCACCAGGCATACCTAAAAATGAGGTACAAACCTGATGAAACAACAAAACAAGACATATGGATGCTTAACAGCAGAAGCAGCATGCTATAGACAGAGCTAAATGAGCCTTCCAAACCTGCGATTTCTACCACCTAGAAAAACAAGAGGTGAGGTGAGAGTGATTGTCCTTGACATCAAGGCAGCATTTGACCGAGTGAGGCATCAAGGAGCTCTAGCTAATCAGGGAATCAGAGGGAAAATCTCCACTGGTTGGAGTCATACCTAACACAGAGGAGGATGGTTGTGGTTATTGGAAGCCAATCATTTCAGCCCCGGGACATGCTGCAGGAGTTCATCAGGGTACTGTCCGAGGCTCAATCACCTTCAGCTGCTTCATCAATGACCTTCCCGCCATCATAAGGACAGAAGTGGGGATGTTCGCTGATGATTGTACGATGTTGAGCGCAACTCGCAACTCCTCAGATACTGAAATAGTCCATGTCCATATGCAGCAAGACCTGGACAATATTCAGGCTTGGGCTGATAAGTGGCAAGTAAAATTCACACCACACAAGTACCAGGCAATGACGACCTCAAACAAGAGAGTATCTAGCCGTCTCCCCTTGACATTCAATGACATTACCATGTCTGAATCCCCCACTATCAACATCCTGGGGGTTACCATTGACCAGAAATGGAACTGCAGCAGTCACATAAATACTGTGGCTAAAAGAGCAGGTCAGAGGCTGGAAATTCTGCAGTGAGTAACCTGACTCCCCAATGCTGTCCACCATCTACAAGGCACAAGTCAGGAGCCATCCACCACCCTCAACATTCACTCATTCACAGATAACACGAAAATTAGTGGTGTCGTAAATAGTGAGGAGGAAAGCCTTAGATTACAGCACGATATAGATGGGCTGGTAAGATGGACGGAGCAGTGGCAAATGGAATTTAATCCTGAGAAGTGTGAGGTGATGCATTTTGGGAGGACAAACAAGGATAGGGAATACACAATGGGTAGTAGACCCTAGGAAGTACAGAAGGTCAGAGGAACCTTGGTGTACTTGTTCATAGATCACTGAAGGCAGCAGCACCGGTAGATAAGGTGGTTAGGAAGGCATATGGGATACTTGCCTTTATTAGCTGAGGCATAGAATATACAGTCATAGAGTCATAGTGTTATACAGCACAGAAGCAGGCCCTTCAGCCCATCGTGTCTACGCCAGCCATCAAGCACTTATCTATTCTAATTCCATTTTCCAGCACTTGGCCCATAGCCTTGTATGATATGACGTTTCAAGTGCTTATCTAAATACTTCTTAAATGTTGTGAGGGTTCCTGCCTCTACCAACCCTTCAGGCAGTGTGTTCCAGATTCCAACCACCTTCTGGGTGAAAATTATTTTCCTCAAATCATCTCTAAACCTCCTGCCTCTTACCTTAAATCTATGATCCCTCTGCTAAGGGGAAAAGTTTCTTCCTATCTATCCTATCAGTGCCCCTCATAATTTTGCATAGCTCAATCAGGTCCCCCCTCAGCCTTCTCTGCACCAAGGAAAACAACCCCAGCCTTTTCAGTCTCTCTTCATAGCTGAAATGCTCCAGCCCAGGCATCATCCTGGTGGACTGAAAAGTCGGTGGCGTACCCACTTCCGCCTGGACTGGGGATCTGACCCGTATTCTGCGGGTCCCCGCGACATTTAATTGTTCTGAAGCGGGACTTCCATCCGCTTGAGGTAGGAAGTCCCGCCTAATAGAGCTGACAGCCAATCAGCGGGCCGGCAGCTCTCTGTCCCAGCAGTGCCTCCGGGAGCGGTGGCCACTCCTGGGACTGCAGCCTAGCCTACAGAAGATGCCGGGGAGCCCCGGACCTAAGGTAAGTTTTTGTTGCCTCACCGGGGATGATTGGTCGGGCCCTGGGGAGGCAAGGGTGGTCGATTGGGGGGACGGGCGGCGTGTTGAGTGTTGGGGCTGGTTGGGGCAGCGAGGGTGGCCCTCCATCAGGCACAAGGTGCCTGATCAGGAGGGCACCCCCCCCACAGACCATCAGAAAGCTGCCTGCTTTTGTCAGGTGGCTTCTCTGAGGTCTAGGAGGCCTGACTGACACGCGTAAATTCCTCGTGGAGGCGAGTGATTGGCCTGGGACGGGCAGGCCCTTTTTCGCCACAGCTGCCCTGCGTAAAGTGATGGCAGATGCAGGAGTGGGTCGGGAAGGGCCCCGGAGCCTCCCACTCCATTTTATGCCACACCCCCACCACCATCCCGCTCCTTGGGGGGCGTAAAAATCAGCCCAGTGGCTGCTTTGACAGTTGATGAGGTTCCAGCACACTTTGGTGGGAAATTCATCTGCAATCTAAATAAACAGGTAGGGCCAGAGGTGGGGCTGGGGCAGGGGCAGGGGGCAATGCCAGGGCAGGACTGGCTGTGTTGGTGGGACTGGGGGCATGGTCAGGGGTGGGACATGTTCAAAGAACATGCAAAATGGTGGAAAAAAATCACTCGACATATTTCCCGCAATTTATCCCTTATCACTACCATGACATTCAAATACTTCAGATCCTGAATTATCTCTTGTTTGTCTTATTTCAAAAAACTCCTATTCTCAGTTGTCTATTCAGGGAAGATGTCTCATGCTGACTATGAGCCACAATCTGCTCTTAATCTGTTCAAGGTGATAACTTTTAGAGGAACAGTTCAAAACTGAAACAGCATTGTCACGGTGGCAATAAGATTTAAATAATAGGATATTATACAGGATATTACATTTTTCAATGCTACATTTTAATAAGGGGCCTCTTCGCTCTCAGAACTTTGAAAGCATACAGTTATGTGTGGATAAGATTATTGTTTATCCCTCTACACGCTGCAGATAATTTTATCTATCTGGACTTCCAGGACCATTGCTAGAATCTATTATGTACAATTAGACAAAAGAAATAACAGACAACTAGTCAGTTTGTGTTCACTAAAGAAACATACAATCCTTACCTTCAGTGAAGCCACACCTCTCCCATCCTGAGGAGGAAGGGGTACTGCAGGGCGATTGATTATTATCCTCCATTGCTGAAAAATATACAAATATTTTAGTACAGGATAACATTTTTGACAACTTTATTCAAAAGAAATATGTTGTCTTAACAATGGCTCAGTGGATTGTAGTCAGTGAATAGCTGAGTGTCAGAAGCCAAGAATCTCCTGGTTTTAATCCCCATCTGTGGGAAAGCTGGGACCCCTGGATGCTGCTCAAAAAGAGCCACCAAACCTCTAGCTCCATAGAAACAATGTGGGTCACTGTAACTTTGCTCTAATACCCTAAAAGCAAAATACTGCAGATGCTGGAAATCTGAAATAAAAACAAGAAATGCTAGAAATACTCAGCAGGTCTGGCAGCATCTGTGGAGAAAAAAGCAGAGTTAACGTTTCAGGTCAGTGACTCTTCATCAGAACTGGCATTTCTAGCCTCTGCCAGTTCTGATGAAGGGTCACGCACCTGAAACGTTAACTTTGCTTCTCTCCCCACAGATGCTGCCAGATCTGCTGAGTATTTGCAGCATTTCTTGTTTTTATTTGCTCTAATACCCTCTTAGGTTGATATTGCTGTATCAATGGTGCTTTTGAGAGCAGTTTAGTTTTGTGAACATAAGGCCACTCTGAACCTGAGAGTATTAACACAAACTGAGTATAGCTCATGATAGGTAACAGTGTTAACCATTCTGGAGAAAATGGTTAAAATTGTTAGCCAGTTTCTCCTATCTGGTTTGCACCCACAACCCTTGCACTACCAACTGAGAATATAATTATCTTTGCAATTGGATTTGCAAGGCATTTATTCCAACTTCAGATTTGTTTTTCTGTGTTCATTTGATTAAGTTTTATTACTGTTTACTTCATTCTCTGTTAAATGTAAAATGTGAGGGTTCTGACTGTCACTAAGGAGAGATGCTGAGAGTTTTCCTGAGCTGTAATAACTATATCTTGGGGTACAGCATTTAAACTTTCTGGATAATAACAGGTATTAGCCCTGCTCCTGCATGATGCAGAATTGGTTACAGATACAAAGCACTGTCAGTGCTACAGAAAGCCTGTGTTCCACCAGAGGGACAACCCAAAAACATCAAGGTGATATCTGCAATCTATCTGAGAGCTGATGTGGCTATTTTCAAGTGATTTTTTTGGCAGTCTACCAATGGTGACTACTTTACTGAGATAACACTCATTTTTTGCACTGGTGTGGAAATGACAATAATTTGCTGATAACTAATGTCCTTTATCATAAAGCAATAATGCATTTTATACAGCTGGAGTCAGAACAGTGGTAATTTTTTAAGTGGCTGTTCCAAATTCCGCAAAAATGTGTGATTCACTGCCTCATAATATATTTCACATAGTGTAATGGGTTAAATGACCCACCTACATATACATACTCTAATTCATAATAACATAATTCCTAACGCCTTATTACAAGATACACATGTAAGACATTTGGACATTAATAGATCTGTTTGTTTTCAAACACCTAAGCAGCTAAGAATGGCTGAATATTCTTCTCAACTTCCCCAAGCTGTCCAATGTTTATCTAAGGAACAATTCTGAACCAAATAGAACAGAACAGCAATGATCACAATTCAACACCTTACAAAGGAAGATAGTCTATTGATAAAACCTCTTCACCAATGCACAAGTGTTGAGCCACAGTGAAGAAACAGAACAGAAATGCAGAGTTCAGTGATGTAAAGATAAATTTAATAATATGGATGTTGGCCAGGAATATAGAAATACCAGTTTCTGATGCTAACCACAATTCCACTGCCCCCCACCCCACCCATCAACCACTACACACACCCTCCCCCCACCACCCACCTCAAGATTTGAAAGCCTGGGAGGAGGGTTAGGTGATGTCCATCACTTATAGAATGTAAGAACAACAAGAACAAGTTGCATCTATTTAACATAGCAAAACATACCAAGCAGCTTTACAGGAGCATTATCAGATGAAATTTGGCGCCGAGATACTAGGACAAGTGACCAAAAACTTGGTCATAGAGGTAGGTTTTAAAAAGCATCTTAAAGGAGTAGAGAGACGGAAAGATTTAGAGAGGGAGTTCCACAGTTTAGGGCCTCGGTAGCTGAAGGCACAATAGTGGAGCGATGTAAATTAGGGATCCATAAGAGGCCAGAATTGGAGGAGTGCAGATATCTCAGGGGGTTGTAAGGCTGGAGGAGATTACAGTAATAAGGAAGGGTGAGGCCATGGAGGAAATTGCAAACAAGGATGAGAGTTTTAAGACTAAGGCATTGTCGCACTGGGAGTCATTGTAAGTTATCAGCCAAGGGGCGATGGGTAAATGGGACTGGGCGCAAGTTAGGATACGGGCAGCAGAGTTTTGGATGAGCTCAAGTTTATAAAGACTAGAACATGAGAGGCTGTCCAGGAGAGTATTATACCTTGAGGAAAATCTAGCAAATAAACTGATCGGTTCAAGCTGATGGGTTTTATTGAAAGGAATACCTTCTGTCACTTTGTTGCTTCTAGCAACACAAAAATACAAGTTAAACATTCTATACAGGCAAAATTCTATTCTGTCTACTCTGGGAATAATTTCTATTGGGTGGAAGCTCAGCCCCATGAGATCTGACAATGTGAGCTTAACTGTAATGGAAATGAATAACAGTAAATTAATATACAAGAAGTCATGACATGGTGCCATTTAGTAGGCACGTTGATTGCTTTTATTGTTGTCACTAACACAGATGCTAACTTGTCCGGCTTTAATGACTTGCATAAGAATTAATTAGAGGATGCATCATTAGAATAATGGAGTTTTAGATTGTGCCTCATTGTCCATTCAAATCACTAGCCAATCTGAACTACAATGACAAAACAGCCCCACAAATTGGATTTCTCCCTAGCTGCCAAAGGAAGAACAATGAGAAAAGAGCAACCAATCCTCATTCAGGCTGTAATTTATTTTGTCACATCTCTTAATTCCCTATTGACTGCCGCTCATGTACTCATTTCACTCCACATCTAGACTCATGGGTTAAAATATGCAGTTTGTCCATTGGTAATGCTCTCACCTCAAGGGTGTGTACACCTCATTTACTTGGAGCAAAATTCCTGAAACAGATTTTTTGGGTATTTTTTAAGCCTACATGTGGTCATTGGTGGTTCAATATACCATCAAATATCAGCAAAACCATCAAATTTATCAGTTCTCAAAACTTTGATACTAAAAATTAATCTAAGCTTCTGTCATACAGGCCCCCACCTGCCAAGAATGAGGCACATTAATATTGCTACATGGACATTAAACTTCAAATTGTTGCTGGGAAGAAAAGGGCCTATTACAAGGAATTGCCAGGCCCCTAGCCAGAAAAACAATTTTCACATACTAGCAGACAGTGTTGGAACAAAGGAACCAGTACCTTCTCCCAATACACAGAAAATGTGGTCAGACCAGTTTAGTCACATGACTAACTGGCTGTTGCAGGAATTTGAACTTGCCACAGAGTTTTGAACTCAAAGCTCCTGGCTCCTGGATTGAGAACATCTCTCTCCTGTCTACTCTCATCTCATTCTCACCAGCTTTGGAATCCATTGAAGACACAGGATCTCCAAGAGAAAAAAGTCTCCTACAGTGAACAAGGTTTAAGAAGAATACTGGGCCCCAATGAAAAGCAAGAATTACCTACAAGCAAGAACTACTTAGAAGAGGAATCTACAGTGAGCTCGAAACACAGTAACAAGAAACTCTTCTGATATTGCCTCAAATCGCTCCACTTTATTTTTCTACTGTCTCTATTTGCATGTGCTTATCGCTTATGCATGTGAGCATGGGGCGCGGCATGTTTCCATAGGCATTAATTGAATTAGCGTTTAAGTTTTAATAAATTTCACTTTTCTTCTTTAAACCTAAGAAAACCTGTTTGTGCTCATTTCTTTGCCTTATAATTGGAAAGCAGTGAACAAGGATTCATCAAGGGGGAGCTCAAAACAAGGTCTGTTTATAATTAAACCTGTCACAGTAAGACCAGGTGAAGGCTGAAAGGGACCCCTAGACACCTTTCTCACCTGCTCATAACACTTCTGACACTTCTCTAACTAAATATCCTGGCAAATCTGGAAAAATAGTCTTTCCCCAGGCTCCAGTCATGCCCCTCCCCTCCCCCATTTGCCACCCTCCCTTTCCCCTCCCCCATTCCCATTCCCCCCTGTTTCCCCCATTCCCCTCCCCCGTTCCCACTCCCCATGCATTCCCCGAATCTCCCCAATCCCCCTCCCCTGTTCCACCCACTTCCCCCTTCATCCCGTTTCTCCCCCATTTCCCTCCTTTCCTCTGTTCATCCCCTCCCCACCCATTCCCCTGTTTCCCCCCCTCCTCCCACTGTTCCCCCATTCACCCAAATCCCCCATTCCCTCTGTTCCGCCCATTCATCCCTTCCCCCTCCCCCCCATTCTCCCCTCCTCCCTGTTCCCCCTTCCCCGCATTGCCCCCATTCCCCCATTCTCCGCTCCTGCCCCCCGTTCCCCCCTCCTCCCCTTCCCCCTTCTCCTGTTCCCCCTCCCCTTCCCCTTCTCCTCCCCTACCCCCCTGTTACCTGCCCCTCCTCCTGCCCTCACTGGAGCTCCATTCCCTAGCTTTCTACTTTGGGTTAACGAATACTCTCCTGGGCAATGATGTGAGCTGCCCAGCAGAAACATAGGTATCCTTTTCCAATGTTATTTGAACACTTTCATTTACTAGTTACAAAACTTTGGAGATGGCTAAAAAAAAAAGGCTTTTTGACTAAGCAGAGCGATTGGAGAGGGAGAAGCAATGTGATTGACTCTTAAATGCCCTCTGAAATGGCGTAGCAAGCCACTCAGTTCAAGGGCAATTAGGGATGGGCAATAAATGCTGGCCTGGCCAGCGACGCTTACATCTCATAAACGAATGTAATGTGATGAAACCTCCAGGAATATGTCCTGACTCGGCAACTCTAACCCTGTTCACCCTCCCAATCTCTCCCTTCACCCCACATCCCCAAAAGTTTCTTCACTCGTAAGTTCTGATGCCAGTCACCTACTCCCTCCCAAGCAAGGGCTGGGACTTGCTGGAGGCAGGAAGTGTTGCCACTGAACCAGAGGTTTCTCAGTTGCAGAAAGTCACTGAGTTTCCTTTTATTCATTCACAGGATATGGGTGTCGTTGGCAAGGCCAGCATTTATTACTCATCCCAATTGTCCTTGAGAAGGTGGTGGTGAGCTGCCTTCTTGAATACATCCGAGTGGTTTGTTGGGCCATTTCAGAGCCAATCATATTGTGTGGATCTGGAGTCACATAATAGGTAAGGACAGTAGTGAACCAGATAGGTTTTTACAACAATCCAGTAGTTTCATTGTCACCATTACTGAGACTAGTTTTTGATTCCAGATTTATTTAATTAACTGAATTTAAATTCTTCAGTTGCCATGGTGGGATCTGAACTCATGTCTCTTAACAATTAGTCCAGGCCTCAGGATTACTAATCCAATAACATAACCACTCTGTTACCATACCCCTCAGTTGGTGGTGAGGGGCTGGGATTGTCAATGTGGTGAATTTCCCCTGGGTTGCTAGTAGCAGTGCCGAAAAGATTCATGGACTATTCCAGCAAACACCTGGACAACTCTACTTCCAAATAGCACTGCTGCTCAACACAAATCAGCATGAATGTTGCTAGTGAGATCTGGGGCAGGTACCCCAACAATATTTTTACATTTTATATTAAAATGGTGCAATCTAGTCAATTTTAACTTGTTTTATGTTTTACAGATAATGCATCTTTAATGTGGATTTTTCTGTCAATTTATATACGAGTGGTCACAAGAATACCTTAAATCAGACATTCAAGGTTATAAGGACAGTGCGCATTTGTACCATGAGAGTTCATCACTTTTTCAACAACTGAGCAACATTATGAATTCAATCAATTTTTCTAATAATTTTTAATAAAATGCCATCAAAATTTTACAGAGGAATTTAGAATGTCATTATTCATTTGTCACAATTACACATAAAATCTCAATTCCAATGCCTTGGAATGTTTTATTATGTTAAAAGGAGCTATATAAATATAAGTTGTTGTTGTTTTATAACTGAGTCACTGGTTCACTTCATGCCAATTCTAGTTGAGAAGCATCTACTGGCCTTCTGAAAGGGGCAGTTAAGTACCCTGGATGATTGTAACTTCCTACCCATCCAGTGTATATTGGATAGGGAGGGCTAAATAAATAATTTAATAATAATTTAAAGCAAATGTAAACATTAGGAAATTAAATTCTCACCTCTTCCATAAACAACTCCCCATTCCACTGAAATTTCTCCAGCTGGATAGGCTTTTGTACTTGCCCGCGTGTTTTGCTGGGTGTTTGAATTGACAATTGGAGTCAGACAGTCCCCTAACAAATCCATCCCAGTTATAACACAACAACAACAAATTATATTTATATAGTTCCTTTAACATAACAAAATGTCCCAAGGCATTTCACAGGAGCATTATGAAACAAAATTTGACACTGAACTACATAAGGAGATATTAGGTCAGATGACCTAAAGCTTGGTTAAAGAGTTAGGTTTCAAGGAGCATCTTGAAGGAGGAAAGCGAGTTAGAGAGGCAGAGAGATGTGGGGAGGGAATTCCAGAGCTTGGGGCCTCGGCAACTGGAGGCGGAGCCACCAGTGATGGAGCGCAGACGCCAGAACTAAATGAGAGCAGAGATCTCGGAAGGTTGTGCAGCTGGAGGAGATAGGGAGGGGCTAGGTCATGGAAGGATTTGAAAACAAGGATGAGAATTTTAAAATCAAGATGTCGCTTGACCGGGAGCCATTGTAGGTCAGCGAACACAGAGGTGTTGGGTGAACGGGACTTGAGTGTGAATTGGGCAGCAGAGTTTTGGATGACCTCAAGTTATGGATGGTAAAATGTGGGAGGCCAGCCAGGAGTGCATTAGAATTGTCAAGTCTAGAGTCACAAAAGCATGGATGAGAGTTTCAGCAGCAGATGAGTTGAGACAGAGACAAAATTGGGCAATGTTACAATGTGGTCTCTCGCTATCCAAGCGGGAGGGAAACCAACCGACGCTGAGGGTTTCCAACTGGGTATTAAAATCAGCCCTGAAATCCAACCCAACCATAACTCAAAGCCTAACATGAGGAAATTATTCCCTTGACGGGAAACAACCACTGTCCATGTTTACATGAGCGAGATCAACCGATTACTTACCCTACATAACCGCGAAAGATATCCCGAAGGTGTATGCAGTGTGAGTGTGAGTGGCAGCCCTGACTAACACACAGAAATATCGAGGTGCACTGTTGCTCTCAGCACTTGTGTTAGCTGGTTTATCCCTTAGTGCCAGGATCAGTGATCCAATGGTCCGATCATCTAGTCAGTCACCTCATTGCTGTTTGTTGGGCCTGGATCTTGCTGTGCACACAGAATGCTTGCCCCAGTTACCGGCAGCAAGCTTCAAGAATGGTGCAGTGCATACGTGATAATTAGCGTGGCAACTCATTTAAAAATGTCCCCGGCAACGGCATCCAGCACCAGCGCGCAGGTCTCAGCACCAGTTTTAAAGGGCTACAGGCCCTTCCGACTCATTAAAATGTATAAAGTCACAGAATGTTGAAAAATGAAGTTAGACATTTATTCACATTTTCAATCCCCTCTCCCACACCCCCCAATGTCAAATCAATTCATTAATTGCCCTCTTCACCCCCCCAAAAAAAACTTTTATTCCGAACCTGACCTTTCCCCCCCGAACTTTATTAACTTTAACCCTCAACCCTTTCCCACCATGTCTTCCACAATTGGAAGAGATTTCCCTGATCCCACCCCACAGCCCTGAAAATTTCACTCCTCCCCCCTCCTCAACAGTGTTCCGCCTTGGATCTCCGAACAGAGATCCGAAGGCATGGGAGGTCTGGCAACTGGTCAGACTATCGGAGCGGGACGGCCGTCGCTACAAGGTAAGTCATTATTCATTAATTACCATTTATTTTAATATTTAAATTAAGTCTCCATAGCTGTGCGGCGTTGGGGGGGGGGGGGGGTGGTGTGTGCGCACGAGGCCTTGCTGCCGCTAGTAAAATGGAGCAGGGCCTTCCCAACGTTGAGGCCCATTGTGGGCCTCTCCTGGAGGTATTTTCCAAGCTCCCCCCTCGCCACGACCCCTGATGTCAGGGACTGGTAAAATCCAGCCCAGTGACTACAAAAAGTAACTCATTGGTATGAAGCATATTGTGATATTTTGATAGCTGTTTTAGCTGTCTAGTCCTGTTCTTATAACTTTATCTGAACTCCACTGTTTTAGCTGCCATAAAAATGTAAATTATTTCCTTCTTTCTTTCCAATTTTCCTTATTTCTTTCTTTCCTTCCTCTTGTATTTGCAAACATAGATTATTTATCAATTGAATTCTGCTTTATCGCAACAGAAAGCTCCTAGTTCCCTCTCTATTGTCCAGGTGAATATGTTACATCCTTCACTTCCTTTCCAATGGACTTGAGTTCGGCAGGTTCCTGTAAAGAAATAACTTAACCTTCTAAAAGATACTGTGAAACTTAAACAAAAATGTTCTTCAGGAATGATGGAGGGGAGGAGGGTCTCCTGTTTTTGAAAAGAAGATTGATAGTAGGTGCTGCATGATTCTGGATATTCCTGATCAGATCATTGATCAATAATATACAGATATCATAGGAACATAGGAAGATAGGAACAGGAGTAGGCCATTCAGCTCCTTGAGCCTGTCCCGCCATTCAATGAGATCATGGCTGATCCGCGGCCTAAATCCATATACCTGCCTTTGGCCCATATCCCTTAATATCTTTGCTTAACAAAAATCTATCTATCTCAGATTTAAAATTAACAACTGTTCTAGCTTCAACTGCTGTTTGTGGGAGAGAGTTCCAAACCTCTACCACCCTTTGCCTGAAGAAGTGCTTCCTAACATCTCTCCTGAACGGTCTGCTCCTAATTTTTAGACTATGCCCCCAAGTTTTAGAATCTCCAACCAGTGGAAATAGTTTATCTTTATCTAGCCTGTCTTTTCCTGTTAATATCTTGAAGACTTCAATCAGATCACCACTTAACTTTCTAAATTCTAGAGAAAACAGGCCTAATTTGTGTAATCTCTCCTCGTAACTTAACCCCTGTAGTCCAGGTATCATTCTTGTAAACCTATGTTGCACTCCCTCCAAGGCCAATATATCCTTCCTAAGGTGTGGTGCCCAGAACTGCTCACAGTACTCCAAGTGGGGTCTAACCAGGGTTTTGTACAGCTGCAGCATAACCTCTGTGTCTTTATACTCCAATCCTCTAGATATAAAGGCTAGCATTCCATTAGCCTTTTTGATTATTTTCTGCACTTGCTCGTGGCATTTTAAAGATCTATGCACCTGAACCCCCAAGTCTCTTTGGACATCCACTGTACTTAACCTCTTCCCATTTGGAAAGTGCCCTGCTCTATCCTTTTTGGGTCCAAAATGGATAACCTCACACTTGCCTGCATTGAAATCCATCTGCCACAGTTTTGCCCACTCACCTATTCTGTCAATATCTTTTTGCAATTTTATGCTACCATCTAGACTGTCTACAATGCCACCTAACTTTGTATCATCAGCAAATTTGGATATATGACTTACTATGCCATCATCCAAGACTTGCAGGTTGATAGGTAAATTGGCCATTATAAAATTGTCCCTAGTGTGGGTAGGTGGTAGGGAATATGGGATTAATGTAGGATTAGTAAAAATGGGTGGTTGATGGTCAGCACAGACTCGGTGGGCCAAAGGCCCTGTTTCAGTGCTGAATCTCTAAAATAAAAATAATTCTATCATATTATGGTCGCTCATCCCCAAGGGGTCTCGCACAACTAGATTGTCAATTATTCCTCTCTCATTATACAATACCCAGTCTAGGATGGCTTGTTCTCTAGTAGGTTCCTCAATGTATTGGTCCAGAAAACCATCCCGTATATACTCCATGAAATCCTTCTCTATGGTATTGTGACTAATTTGATTTGCCCAATCTATATGCAGATTAATTACAGATGTTCCTTTATCGCATGCGTCTCTAATTTCCTGTTTAATGCCATTCTCAACATC
The DNA here is from genome assembly GCF_036365525.1 of Heterodontus francisci. Lineage (NCBI taxonomy): Eukaryota > Metazoa > Chordata > Chondrichthyes > Heterodontiformes > Heterodontidae > Heterodontus > Heterodontus francisci. The sequence continues at coordinate 781,158 of NC_090407.1, read as the reverse complement.
ACTACAGTCTGGGGGTCTATATACAACCCCCACTAACGTTTTTTGTCCCTTAGTGTTTCTCAGCTCTTCCCATACAGGTTCCACATCGTCAGAGCTAATATCTTTCCTCACTATTGTGTTAATTTCCTCTTTAACCAGCAATGCAACTCCACCACCTTTTACTTTTTCTCTGTCTTTCCTAAATACTGAATACCCCTGAATGTTCATTTTTAATCTTAAGGTGAGGGGCAGGAAGTTTAGAGGGGAGCTGAGGAAACATTTTTTCACCCAGAGGTTGATTGAAATCTGGAACACACTGCCTGGAGAGGTGGCAGAGGCAGGAACCTTCACAACATTTAAGTGGTATTTAGATGAGCACTTGAAACGCCATAGCATGCAAGGCTACGGGCCAAGTGCTGGAAAATGGGATTAGGTTGCATTGGTGCTTGATGGTTGGCACAGGCGCGTTGGGCCGAAGGGCCTGTTTCTGTGCTGTAAAACTCTATGACCCGACATGAATCCATGCTGGCTGTCCCTGATTAACTGAAATAAAAACAGAAATTGCTGGAAATACTCAGCAGGTCTGGCAGCATCTGTGGAGAGAGAAGCAGAGTTAACGGTTCAGGTCTGATTGCCTTGTTATCAGTTTATGAGAAAGTACTGCATAAAGGGCATTAAGGAATGTGCAGAAAGGACAGGGAATCAGGATGTGAAAACTGAGCTGTTCACGATCAACAAAATAACAGAGCAGGCTCAGTGAGATGATTAGTCTAGTCCTGTTCTTATAACTTCATCTGCACTCCACTGTGGTTTAAAATGAACTAGAACACAGTCGTTCCTAGTACATTGTTGTACTGCCCTAAAGTGCTAGTCTGACATGATAAAGCAGCATTCTTTATGAACCTTTTTATATTATTGCTGTTGAAAACTAGCAGGCGAATAATTCCATTTTAGCAAACTTATTACTATTAAACAAAAGCAAGTGCTGATCAGTAACACCCCAAGTAAAAACAATCAAACTGATTTTAATTGTGCAGGTACAGGCCATTTAACAACGCTGGTATTAAACAGGGCTTGCTGCTTTCATTCATCTAATAGCTGGTTTTAATCAATCTTGTACATAATACAAGGGGAGATAATTGTTGAAATTTTGCACTTAAATGCTCTTAAAATGTCCTACTTTACACTAGGACACTGCACCAAAATCACTGAGTAATTTGGAGTGGAGAACCATGATGGATTTGTCAGCATAAACAAACAGATGCATATTCTGCACTGTCCAGCGCTGCAAAACCAACTGCAAGGTGACAGAGAATGAGAGGAGCTGCTTCCTGTACCTGCAACAAACTCTGATCCATCGGCATCAGTACCAGCCATCCCCTTTACAGTAGTTGCTGTGATTGCTTTCAGAGTTGGTGATTCCTGTGACAATGCTGAGCTAAATGATGATGCAGAGCTGCTCTCGTCCTCTTCCAAGTACGCAACTTCTGGAAGGCATTGCTTCACCACACTCCCTGACCTGTCCCAGCACAGAACAGTGGATGTCTATAGGATCCTGGATTCCTTCTAACTGCAGCGGCACCTTTAAATGTTACAATTACCGGGAAGGGCTTGAAGCCTTTTAAAAATGACACTGGCACCTGCGCGGTGGTGCCAGGTGCCGATGCCGGTGACAGTGCGGCCACCCCCTCTGCATAATTGGGGGCGGGCCTTCCGTCCCCTCCATTTAAATGAGCTCCCACACGAAATATTGCAGGGGCTCAGCAATGGCGCATCCATGGCTGAAGACCACCGACACCAGAGCGTGTCGCCGCGATTTACGGCCGCAATAAATTTCAGCCCTACAATGCAGACCCTGGCCTCCTCCAACCTAACCAGATTATTCCACTGTATATGCAAAGAAGCAGGCAGGGTGCTACACAAACGTTCATGTAAAATCAGACCCAGTATTTGTACTGGAAATCAACTCAGGATAGCCTATAACAAGCCTGGGGCTGAATTTAATCAGGCCTCTGGCGTCAGGGGTTGTGGTGGGGGCGGGGCGGGAGGCTCGGAAAACTTTTCCAGCAGAGGTCCACCATGACCTCCGACGCCGAGAAGGCCTTGCCGCATTTTAGGGGCGGAGGCGAGGCTTTGTGCGGACCCCTGCCGCCGAGCAGTGGGGCCTTCATTTAAATATTAAAATTAATGAAAAACATGCAAATCAACTTATCTTGTCCCGGCAGCTGTCCCACAATGATATTACAGCCGCTGGCTGGGAGCCCCACGCTTTCAGAAGTCTGTTCGCTGTGCTGAGGCGTGACACTGGTGGCGAGGGGGGAGCAGTGAGACTTTCAGTTCAGGAGGGGTGTCGGAGTGGGGAAAACCACTCCAATTGGTTGTGGGGACGGTGGGAAGGTGTTGAGGGTCAAATGTTCTGAAGGAGGGGGGTTAAAGGTTGTTACTTGAAAAATTGTAGGGTATATGTAATTATATTTATTGTGAACTCATTGGGGGGGTAGGAGAGGGGATGCAAAGTTTGAATAAAATTTTATTTCAAATCTAAGTACGGCGGGACCTTCAAACATTTAAATTTACATGAAGGGCTTGAAGCCCTTTAAAAATGGTGCCATGCCTGCACGGTGGCGCCGGACGCCATTGCTGGGGACTGCGCGGCCACCCCCTCTACGTGGCCGCTCCGCCCCCTCCATTTAAATGAGCCCCCGTGTGAAATATCGCAGGGGCACAGCGACGGTGCATCTGCGCGAGCAGACTGTCATGATGAGAACATGCCGCTGCAATTTGCGGTGCACTCATAAATTTCCGGCCTAAGTCTCCATCCTGTGTGATTAAGGATATGGGGTCAGAAGCTCAACTGAGAGTCAAAAAGGCAATGAGAATACAAACAGTCTGTTTCAACCTGACACAGTCGGCGGGTTGGCAACGGGATCAGTGATAAGGGTACGAAGCTTGTGGTGCGGGCTGAAAACAATGGTTTCAGTCTTCCTAATGTTTAACTGGAGGAAATTGCAGCTCATCCCATTAGACAGGTGTTCTGACAGTACAGAGGCAAAGGAGGGGTGAAAAGTAGTGAGGAAGGTAGAGTTGGCTGTCAGCAAGATGCATGTGGAAGCTGACCTCTGTGCCACCAGGTGATGTTGTCAAGGCACAGCATGTAAGTGAGGAAGTGGAGGGGGAAAACATAGGTGCAACTTACTTTCACATCCTTAATAACATTGCTCTGTGTTAATACAATAAAAACAATCTTTAAGCATACATATTTTGTGTATATGCTTAAATGATTGTTATTCTTTATATTCATATATATCCTGTGCTGTGTTACAGTAATATTCAGACTTTATCTTTGTGCTATTGTCGGTGAATTGTGAATTACTGAGCATTTTCCCAATTATTTTGAAACTATTGAAAACACAGCCAAGACTCAGCAATAACAGACTGCTAATCTGCAGCTCAGCTATTTGTCTGTGTTTGGGGTAATTTCTTTAGGAAATCCATTATCGAACAATGATCTCCATATTGGCTGGTCTCTGAAATTGCATTCTGTTATTCTCCATCAGACTGTATTCTATTGGCTCCACTTACAATCTAATCCTTCCCCTGAGATGGTACTTTCCGGTTCCAACAGATGTCCTCTCAATTCTTGGATTTGTGTCAGATAGCCACATGCAACCATGTTTGTACATTTGTAAAACATACTATATTAACTTGATTAACTCTTTTTCTTTGGGTGGGAGATTGTTTACTTTGGCTTTACCATGAGGTTAGTTATCCGTGGTGCTCATTAAATGTTTTAATTGCCTTTTGCTATTATATCCAGCATTGTAATGCTATACTACACAATTCTGTAAGTATGTTTAGGTCGCAGAAGGCAAAAAGCCAACATTACTCATAAATAGCTTTCTTTTTCATATGCCATGTAAAATTCCCACTCTATCCACTCGTAGTTCTTGATGTTGTTGTTTAATATTTTGACAGTTCGCAATAGATCAGGAATGGAATAGGATGGATTGGTGACAATGCCCTGACAAAATGGCTTAACCACTGCAAGATTACATTATGTAAAGACTTTTCAAACTCCCAATAGGGTAACTATGAAAAGTTTAATGCTATTGGTATGTGCAGAAAATTAATTCCAAAGACTGAGGTAATCAGTAAACTACCTACCTTTTATAATCATCAACAAATGTAAAGTGCTGTCTTTTTGTGTGTATGCCACTCACTCAGTTTTAGGTAATTAAGATGATATCCAAATTCTCTTATATTGTATTTCTTCAAATGGTTGAAAAAGGTAAAGTTGTGAAAGTGATGGCCATTTGCTGCAATGCTGGCCCAGAGCTCACAGTCAATGCAGCACATTCTTCTGGAAGCTCAGATTAACTGTATGCAGTTTATTTTTTGCAATCTGATATTGATCCAATAAGGAGTGTCTATTAGGCTTGAAGTTAACATACTGCTGCACTGATTTACTGGTTGGATGTTGTACAAAAGCAGAATCAGAGCTCCACTGAAATGAAGCAGAGGATTGTTATACAATTAGCCTGTGTGTTTGTGTGAACAGGCAATCTCATTGTACACTACACCTTGCCCTGTTTGTTGGAGAACAAATCATGTCTAACTGCAGTCACATGAGACCACACAATCCCACCAGGTATGACTGGATTTCCAAACTGCTAAAATCAAATATACCCAGTCATGCTTTCCTACATTTGCACATACCAGAACCATCCACACCCACCATCAAACACCCTCCACCCAAACCCACACCCACCCTCACTGCCCGCCACCCAAACCCACACCCACCCTCACTGCCCCCCACTCAAACCCACACCCACCCTCACTGCCCGCCACCCAAACCCACACCCACCCTCACTGCCCCCCACTCAAACCCACACCCACCCTCACTGCCCCCACCCAAACCCACACCCACCCTCACTGCCCCCCACCCAAACCCACACCCACCCTCACTGCCCCCCACCCAAACCCACACCCACCCTCAAACAGCCCCCCACCCAAACCCACACCCACCCTCAAACACTCCCCCACCCAAACCCACACCCACCCTCAAACACCCCCCACACCCAAACCCACCCTCAAACACTCCCCCACCTAAACCCACACCCACCCTCAAACACCCCCACCCAAACCCACACCCACCCTCACTGACCCCCACCCAAACCCACACCCACCCTCAAACACCCCCCCCCACCCAAACCCACCCTCAAACACCCCCTCACCCAAACCCACACCCACCCTCAAACACCCCCACCCAAACCCACACCCACCCTCACTGACCCCCACCCAAACCCACACCACCCTCACTGCCCCCCACCCAATCCCGTACCCACCCTCAAACACCCCCCCCACCCAAACCCACACCCACCCTCAAACAGCCCCCCACCCAAATCCACACCCATCCGCAAACACCCCCCCACCCAAACCCACACCCACCTACCTTCCTACTGCACTGAAGACCTATAAGTGAGGTTGCTACAGTCCTAGTGAATTTTTGACATGCAGAGGATCATCCAGCAGGGGATTAGATTAAAATTATTCATTGCAGCAGCTTTTTCGGGAGCAGAGTGTGAGCGAGTGAGCAGCTGGGAAGGTCGGTTTGAAAGTAAATTTAATTTCCTTTTGTTTTTCGGCGGAGGCCAGGGGGCTGCTGGGTAAGTAAAACACTATATATTTGGGCGGTTTAAAATAACTTTCCTTTCATTGCAGCAGCTTTTTCGGGAGCAGAGTGTGAGCGAGTGAGCAGCTGGGAAGGTCGGTTTGAAAGTAAATTTAATTTCCTTTTGTTTTTCGGCGGAGGCCAGGGGGCTGCTGGGTAAGTAAAACAATATATATTTGGGCGGTTTAAAATAACTTTCCTTTCATTGCAGCAGCTTTTTCGGGAGCAGAGTGTGAGCGAGTGAGCAGCTGGGAAGGTCGGGTTGAAAGTAAATTTAATTTCCTTTTGTTTTTCGGCGGAGGCCAGGGGGCTGCTGGGTAAGTAAAACACTATATATTTGGGCGGTTTCTGAACCCGAGACACCACACTTGTCGTGTCTCCCACCCGCCCTCCTCCTCTAACCAAAAAAAAAAGGACTCGGTGGGGTGTTTATAAGGTAAGGCTTTTTCGATTTCTCTGGTTTTATTGTGATTGGTAAAAACTTTTCGTTCCTTTTTCATTTAACTAAGTTAAGTTTAAGATTAAAAATGGCAGGAGATCTCAGACCCGTGTCATGCTCCTCTTGCTCAATGTGGGAGCTCAGGGACATGGCTGATGTCCCTGACTCCTTCACGTGCAGGAAGTGTGTCCAACTGCAGCTCTTGTTAGACCGCATGACGGCTCTCGAGCTGCGGATGGACTCACTTTGGAGCATGCGCGATGCTGAGGAGGTCGTGGATAGCACATTTAGTGAATTGGTCACACCGCAGATTAGGATTGCTGAGGGAGAAAGGGAATGGGTGACCCAAAGGCAGAGAAAGAGCAGGAAGGCAGCGCAGGAGTCCCCTGCGGTCATCTCCCTCCAAAACAAGTATACCGTTTTGGATACTGTTGAGGGAGATGGCTCACCAGGGGAAGGCAGCAGTAGCCAGGTCCATGGCACCGTGGCTGGCTCTGCTGTTCAGAAGGGCGGGAAAAAGAGTGGAAGGGCTATAGTCGTAGGGGATTCGATTGTAAGGGGAGTAGATAGGCGGTTCTGTGGTCGAAAACGAGGCTCCCGAATGGTATGTTGCCTCCCAGGTGCACGGGTCAGGGATGTCTCAGATCGGCTGCAGAACATTCTAAAGGGGGAGGGTGAACAGCCAGTTGTCATTGTGCACATAGGCACTAATGATATAGGTAAAAAACGGGATGAGGTCCTACAAGCAGAGTTTAGGGAGTTAGGAGCCAAGTTAAAAAGTAGGACCTCAAAGGTAGTAATCTCAGGATTACTACCAGTGCCACGTGATAGTCAGAGTAAAAATGAAAGAATAGTCAGGATGAATGCGTGGCTTGAGAGATGGTGCAGGAAGGAGGGGTTCAGATTTTTGGGACATTGGGACCGGTTCTGGGGGAGGTGGGACTATTACAAATTGGACGGTCTACACCTGGGCCGGACTGGAACCAATGTCCTTGGAGGTGCTTTTGCTAACGCTGTTGGGGAGGGTTTAAACTAATGTGGCAGGGGGATGGGAACCAATTGAGGTCAGTTGACAGTAAGGAGGTAGTAACAAAAGCCTGTAAGGAACTAGATAATGAAGTCAGTGTGACTAAGGGGAAGAGCAGGCAGGGAGCAGATGATGAATATAAAGGGACTGGTGGTCTGAGGTGCATTTGTTTTAATGCAAGAAGTGTAGTAGGTAAGGCAGATGAACTTAGAGCTTGGATTAGTACCTGGGAGTATGATGTTATTGCTATTACTGAGACTTGGTTGAGGGAAGGGCATGATTGGCAACTAAATATCCCAGGATATCGATGCTTCAGGCGGGATAGAGAGGGAGGTAAAAGGGGTGGAGGAGTTGCATTACTGGTGAAAGAGGATATCACAGCTGTGCTGAAGGAGGGCACTATGGAGGACTCGAGCAGTGAGGCAATATGGACAGAACTCAGAAATAGGAAGGGTGCGGTAACAATGTTGGGGCTGCACTACAGGCCTCCCAACAGCGAGCGTGAGATAGAGGTACAAATATGTAAACAGATTATGGAAAGATGTAGGAGCAACAGGGTGGTGGTGATAGGAGATTTTAATTTTCCCAACATTGACTGGGATTCGCTTAGTGTTAGAGGTCCAGATGGAGCAGAATTTGTAAGGAGCATCCAGGAGGGTTTTCTGGAGCAGTATGTAAATAGTCCAACTCGGGAAGGGGCCATACTGGACCTGGTGTTGGGGAATGAGCCCGGCCAGGTTGTTGAAGTTTCAGTAGGGGACTACTTTGGGAATAGTGATCACAATTCCGTAAGCTTTAAAATACTCATGGACAAAGACGAGAGTGGTCCTAAAGGAAGAGTGCTAAATTGGGGGAAGGCCAACTATACCAAAATTCGGCAGGAGCTGGGAAATGTAGATTGGGAGCAGCTGTTTGAAGGTAAATCCACATGTGATATGTGGGAGGCTTTTAAAGAGAGGTTGATTAGCGTGCAGGAGAGACATGTTCCTGTGAAAATGAGGGATAGAAATGGCAAGATTAGGGAACCATGGATGACAGGTGAAATTGTGAGACTAGCTAAGAGGAAAAAGGAAGCATACATAAGGTCTAGGCGGCTGATGAAAGACGAAGCTTTGAAAGAATATCGGGAATGTAGGACCAATCTGAAACGAGGAATTAAGAGGGCTAAAAGGGGTCATGAAATATCTTTAGCAAACAGGGTTAAGGAAAATCCCAAAGCCTTTTATTCATATATAAGGAGAAAGAGGGTAACTCGAGAAAGGATTGGCCCACTGAAGGACAAAGGAGGAATGTTATGCTTGGACTCAGAGAAAATGGGTGAGATTCTAAACGAGTACTTTGCATCGGTATTCACCGAGGAGAGGGACATGACGGATGTTGAGGTTAGGAACAGATGTTTGATTACTCTAGGTCAAGTCGGCATAAGGAGGGAGGAAGTGTTGGGTATTCTAAAGGGCATTAAGGTGGACAAGTCCCCAGGTCCAGATGGGATCTATCCCAGGTTACTGAGGGAAGCAAGAGAGGAAATAGCTGGGGCCTTAACAGATATCTTTGCAGCATCCTTAAACACGGGTGAGGTCCCGGAGGACTGGAAAATTGCTAATGTTGTCCCCTTGTTTAAGAAGGGTAGCAGGGATAATCCAGGTAATTATAGACCAGTGAGCCTGACGTCAGTGGTAGGGAAGCTGCTGGAGAAGATACTGAGGGATAGGATCTATTCCCATTTGGAAGGAAATGGGCTCATCAGTGATAGGCAACATGGTTTTGTGCAGGGAAGGTCATGTCTTACCAACTTAATAGAATTCTTTGAGGAAGTGACAAAGTTGATTGATGAGGGAAGGGCTGTCGATGTCATATACATGGACTTCAGTAAGGCGTTTGATAAGGTTCCCCATGGCAGGCTGATGGAGAAAGTGAAGGCGCTTGGGGTCCAAGGTGTACTAGCTAGATGGATAAAGAACTGGCTGGGCAACAGGAGACAGAGAGTAGCAGTAGAAGGGAGTTTCTCAAAATGGAGACGTGTGACCAGTGGTGTTCCACAGGGATCCGTGCTGGGACCACTGTTGTTTGTGATATACATTAATGATTTGGAGGAAAGTATAGGTGGACTGATTAGCAAGTTTGCAGACGACACTAAGATTGGTGGAGTAGCAGATAGTGAAGGGGACTGTCAGAGAATACAGCAGAATATAGATAGATTGGAGAGTTGGGCAGAGAAATGGCAGATGGAGTTCAATCAGGGCAAATGCGAGGTGATGCATTTTGGAAGATCCAATTCAAGAGTGAACTATACAGTAAATGGAAAAGTCCTGGGGAAAATTGATGTCCAGAGAGATTTGGGTGTTCAGGTCCACTGTTCCCTGAAGGTGGCAACGCAGGTAAATAGAGTGGTCAAGAAGGCATACGGCATGCTTTCCTTCATCGGACGGGGCATTGAGTACAAGAGTTGGCAGGTCATGTTACAGTTGTATAGGACTTTGATTCGGCCACATTTGGAATACTGCGTACAGTTCTGGTCGCCACATTATCAAAAGGATGTGGATGCTTTGGAGAGGGTGCAGAGGAGGTTCACCAGGATGTTGCCTGGTATGGAGGGCGCTAGCTATGAAGAGAGGTTGAGTAGATTAGGATTATTTTCATTAGAAAGACGGAGGTTGAGGGGGGACCTGATTGAGGTGTACAAAATCATGAGAGGTATAGACAGGGTGGATAGCAAGAGGCTTTTTCCCAGAGTGGGGGTTTCAATTACTAGAGGACACGAGTTCAAAGTGAAAGGGGAAAAGTTTAGGGGGGATATGCGTGGAAAGTTCTTTACGCAGAGGGTGGTGGGCACCTGGAACGCATTGCCAGCGGAGGTGGTAGATGCGGGCACGATGGAGTCTTTTAAGATGTATCTAGACAGATACATGAATGGGCAGGAAGAAAAGAGATACAGAACCTTAGAAAATAGGCGACATGTTTAGAGAGAGGATCTGGATCGGCGCAGGCTTGGAGGGCCGAAGGGCCTGTTCCTGTGCTGTAATTATCTTTGTTCTTTGTTTGTATTCCTGGAGTATTTTGGTATATTCTTGGCATTGCTAATTTGCATCCCTGAAAACTTTTGGCAAGCTTCCAACAAGTTAATTATCCAACTATTTGAGTTGTTGCAACAGTTTTAACATTAACTTCCCAAATGTTTGCGGACCTTACAGCAAGTGTAGACGGCAAAGCGCCAAACTGACTGTTCGCCAATGCCAGGATTGCCAAAAAAAAATCATGAAACAGTTGTCACACCCCATCTAGTGTCAGGGAAGCATTAGTACATGTTTTAAATTCCCTAATAACCAGGAATTTGGAATAAAATCAGGCACTGATACAAGATATTGCACAGCGACTGAATGCAAAGGGATAGAAGGACGGTCCGAATTAGAGATTCTAATTTTCTCTAAGAAATAGGAAACTGTCTGTGGTATAAAAATAGCATCAACTTTTTTTTTACTGCCAGAAAACTGGAACTTACAGTTTTTATTATGAGAGACGGGTAATGTTGGAGTTCAGAAAAAAAATCAGTTGCTAGTTGCTACGTCATTCTACCTACTATTTTACCCTTTATATATGTCTGATATATTTGTGTTGACAATTCCTAAACTACAACCTGATGGCACAGAATAACTTCATGCAAATAATTATTGAAGTTCTGAAATTAGGTTCTGTCACTGCTTATTTTTCCACTAATTCTAACTGATCCCAGTGTCAGGCGATTTATGCTATAAAACTCGACTAAACTCTCCAACTGATTATAAATAAAGCGCACTTTCTAAATTGGAACAAATATAAGGAAGTATTGTTCTGCAAAAATTCATCTCTGGATGAGACATTAAACTGAGGCCCGTCTGCCCTCTAAGATGGAGGGCACTATTCATAGAGTCATGGAGTTAAAGAGTCATTATGGCACAGAAGGAGGAAATTCAGCCCATCTAGTCCATACCGGCTATGTGCAGAGCAATCCAATCAGTCCCATTCCTCCACTCTATCGCTGTAGCCCTGCATATTTATTTCTCTCAAGTGACCATCCAATTTTCCTTTTGAAATCATCATCTCCACTTTCACCACTCTCGTAGACAGCAAATTCCAGGTCATTACCACACGTTTCGTAAAAATGTTTTTCCTCACATCCCCCAGCATCTCTTGCCCAAGACCTTAAATCTGTGTCCTCTAGTCCTTGTACCATCAGTTAATGGGAACAACTTTTCTTTGTTTACCTTATCTAAACCTGCCATAATCTTGTGCACTTCTATCATATCCCTCTTAATCTCCAACTTAACCTTGCAGCTAAACTCCCTCATCCCTGGAACCATTCTGGTAAATCTCCTCTGCACTCTCTCTCAAGGACCCTCACATCCTTCCCAAAGTGTGGTGACCAGAACTGGATGCAGTACTCCAGTTGTGGCCTAGCCAGAGCTTTATAAAAGTTCAGCATAACTTCCCTGCTTTTATACTCACTACCTCTATTTATGATGCCCAAGATCTCATATGCTTTGCTAACTACTCTCTCAATATGGCCTGCCACCTTCAAAGATCTATGCACATGAACCCCCAGGTCACTCTGTCCTTGCACACTCTTTAGTACAGTGCCATTTAGTCTATATTGCCTCTCCTGACCCCTTCTGCCAAAGTACATACCCCTCACACTTCTCTGTATTAATTTTTTTTCTGTATGTTTCATGGGATGTGGGTGTTACTGGCAAGGCCAGCATTTGCTGCCCATCCCTAACTGCCCTTGAGAAAATGATGATGAGCTGCCTTCTTAGAAGAATAGAACCATAGAAAAGTTACAGCACAGAAAGAGGCCATTCAGCCCATCGTGTCCATACTGGCTGAAAAACCTAGCCACCCAATCTAATCCCACCTTCCAGTACCTGGTCCATAGCCTTGCAGGTTACAGCACTTCAGGTGCAGGTCCAGGTACCTCTTAAATGAGTTGAGGGTTTCTGCCTCCACCACTGATCCGGGCAGTGAATTCCAGACACCCACCACCCTCTGGGTGAAATTCTTTTTCCTCATGTCCCCTCTGATCCTTCTATCAATTACCTTAAATCTGTGCCCCCTGGTAATTGACCACTCTGCTAAAGGAAACAGGTCCTTCCTATCTACTCTATCTAGGCCCCTCATAATTTTGTACATCTCAATTAAGTCACCCCTCCACCTCCCCTGTTCTAATTAACCGCTGCAGTCCATCTGGTGTGGGTCCACCCACAGTGCTATTAGGGAGGAAGTTCCAGGATTTTGATCCAATGAGAGTGAAGGAATGACAGTATATTTCCAAGTCAGGATGGTGTGTGGCTTGGAGGGCAGCTTGCAGGTGGTTGTGTCTCCATGTGTCTGCTGCCCTTGTCCTTTGAGGTGGAAGAGGTTGCAGGTTTGGAAGGTGCTGTCGAAGGAGACTTGGTGTGTTGCTGCAGTGCATCATGTAGATGCATGGTGGTGGAGGGAGTGAATGTTTAAGGTGGTGGAAGGGGTGCTGATTAGAATAGATAGGTGCTGGATGTCTGGCACGGACACGATGGGCCGAAGGGCCTGTTTCTGTGCTGTATAACTCGGGCTGCTTTGTCCTGGATGGTATTGAGCGTCCTGAGTGTTCTTGGAGCTGCACTCATTCAAGCAAGTGTTCCATCACACTCCTGACTCGTGCCTTGTAGATGTGGACAGGCTTTGAAGAGTCAGGAGATGACACACTGGCTGCAGAATTCCCAGCCTCTAACCTGCTCTTGTCATAGAGTCATAGAGTTATACAGCACAGAAACAGGCCCTTCGGCCCATCGTGTCCGTGCCAGACATCCAGCACCTATCTATTCTAATCCCTTATTCCAGCACTTGGCCCGTAGTCTTGTATGCTATGGCATTTCAAGTGCACATCTAAATACTTCTTAAATGTTGTGAGGGTTCCTGCCTCTTTCACCACTTCAGGCAGTGTGTTCCAGATTCCAACCATCCTCTGGGTGAAAAAATGTTTCCTCAAATCACCTCTAAACCTCCTGCCCCTTACCTTAAATCTATACCCCCTGGTTATTGACCCCTCTGCTATGGGAAAAAGTTTCTTCCTATCTAACCTATCTACACCCCTCATAATTTTGTATACCTCAATCAGGTCCCCCTCAGCCTTCTCAGCTCTAAGGAAAACAACCCTAGCCTATCCAGTCTCTCTTCATAGCTGAAATGCTCCAGCCCAGGTAACATCCTGGTGAATCTCCTCTGCACCCTCGCCAGTGCAATCACATCCTTCCTATAGTGTGGGGACCAGAACTGTACACAGTACTCCCGCTGTGGCCTAACTAGCGTTTTATACAACTCTATCATAACCTCCCTGCTCTTATATTCTATGCCTCGGTTAATAAAGGCAAGTATCCCATATACCTTCTTAATCACCTTATCTACCTGTGCTGCTGCCTTCAGTGATCTATGGACAAGTACACCAAGGTCCCTCTGACCCTCTGTACTTCCTAGGGTCCTACCATCCATTGTATATTCCCTTGCCTTGTTAGTCCTCCCAAAATGCATCACCTCACACTTCTCAGGATTAAATTCCATTTGCCACTGCTCTGTCCATCTTACCAGTCCAACTATATTGTCCTGCAATCTAAGGCTTTCCTCCTCACTATTTACAACACCGCCAATTTTTGTGTCGTCTGCGAACTTACTGATCATACCTCCTATATTCACCTCTAAATCATTAATGTACACTACAAACAGCAAGGGTCCCAGCACCGATCCCCGTGGTACACCACTGGTCACAGGCTTCCACTCGCAAAAACAATCCTCGACCATTACCGTCTGCCTCCTGCAACTAAGCCAATTTTGGATCCAATTTGCCAAATTGCCCTGGATCCCATGGGCTCTTACCTTCTTAACCAATCTCCCATGCGGGACCTTATCAAAAGCCTTACTGAAATGCATGTAGACTACATCAACTGCTTTACCCTCATCTACACATCTAGTCACCACCTCAAAAAATTAAATCAAGTTAATTAGACACGATCTCCCCCTGACAAAACCATGCTGACTATCCCTGATTAATCCCTGCCTCTCCAAGTGAAGATTAATCCTGTCCCTCTGAATTTTTTCCAATAGTTTCCCAACCACTGATGTTAGACTCACCGGCCTGTAATTACCCGGTTTATCCCTGCTACCCTTCTTGAATAATGGTACCACATTCACTGTCCTCCAGTCCTCAGGTACCTCTCTTGTGGCCAGAGAGGATTTGAAAATTTGTGTCAAGAGCTCAGCTATCTCCTCCCTTGCCTCACAAAACAGCCTGGGATACATCTCATCTGGGCCTGGGGATTTATCCACTTTTAAGCCCACTTAAACAGCTAATACTTCCTCCTTTTCAATGCTAATATGTTCAGGTATATCACAATCCCCCTCCCTGATCTCTACACCGACATCGTCCTTCTACATAGTGAACACAGATGAAAAGCAATCATTTAAAACCTCACCTATGTCCCCCGGCTCAGTGGCGCAGTTGTTAGCACCGCAGCCTCACAGCTCCAGGGACCCGGGTTCGATTCCGGGTACTGCCTGTGTGGAGTTTGCAAGTTCTCCCTGTGTCTGTGTGGGTTTTCTCCGGGTGCTCCGGTTTCCTCCCATTAGCCAAAAGACTTGCAGGTTGATAGGTAAATTGGCCATTATAAAAATTGTCACTGGTATAGGTAGGTGGTAGGGAAATATAGAGACAGGTGGGGATGTTTGGTAGGAATATGGGATTAGTGTAGGATTAGTATAAATGGGTGGTTGATGTTCGGCACAGACTCGGTGGGCCGAAGGGCCTGTTTCAGTGCTGTATCTCTAATCTAATCTAATCTAATCATACACAGATTGCCACTTTGGTCCTCAATGGGCCCTACTCTTTCCCTGGTTATCCTCTTGCCCTTAATATACTTATAAAACGCCTTGGGATTTTACTTTATCTTGCCCGCCAGTGTTTTTTCATGTCCCCTCTTCACTCTCCTAATTACTTTTTTAAGTACTCCCCCTACACTTTCTATACTCCTCTAGTGCCTCCGCTGTTGTCAGTGCTCTGAATCTGCCATAAGCCTCCTTTTTTTTCCTTACGCAATTCTCTATATCCCTTGACATCCAGGGTTCCCTGGACTTGTTGGTCCTACCCTTCACCTTTACAGGAACATGTTGGCTCTGGATTCTCACTAGTTCCTCTTTGAATGACTTCCACTGGTCTGATGTAGACTTTCCTACGAGTAGCTGCTCCCAGTCCACTTTGGCCAGATCCTGTTTTATCATATTGAAATCGGCCTTCCTCCAATTCAGTACTTTTATTTCCTGTCCATCTTTGTCCTTTTCCATAACTACCTTAAATCTTACAGATCACTATCCCTAAAATGCACCCCAACTGATACTTCTACCACTTGTCCCGCTTCATTCCCTAGGATTAGGTCCAGTACAGTCCCTTCTCTTGTAGGACTTTCTAGGTACTGGCTCAAAAAGCTCTCCTGTATGCATTTTAAGAATTCCGCCCCATTTAAGCCTTTTGCACTAAGACTATCTCAATTGATATTGGGGAAGTTGAAATCCCCTACTATTATTACCCTATTATTTTTACACCTCTCTGAGATTTGCCCACATATCTGCTCCTCTATCTCTCCCTGACTGTTTGGAGTCCTGTAGTACACTCCCTGCCAAGTGATTGCCCCCTTTTTGTTTTTCAGTTATACCCATATGGCCTCATTTGAGGAACCTTCTAAGATATCATCCCACCTTACTGCAGTAATTGACTCCTTGATCAACAGTGCAATGCCACCTCCTCTTTTACCTCCTCCCCTGTCATGCCTGACGATTCTATACCCTGGAATATTGAGCAGCCAGTCCTGCCCCTCCCTCAACCATGTCTCTGTGATAGCAATAAGATCATATTTCCGTGTGTTAATCAACGCCCTCAATTCATCTGATTTACTAGTAAGACTCCTTGCAGTAAAATAGATGCAATCCAGCCTTGCATTATTCACTTGTGCCTTAACAGGTCTGTATTTGCTCTGCCTTCCAGACTGACTCAGTTTTTGTTCTATATTTGACTGCGCATCACCCTCTACTGTACCTCCACTCTGTATCCCATCCCCCTGACAAATTAGTTTAAACCCCCGCCAACAGCACTAGCAAACCTCCCAGCAAGGATGTTGATCCCGTTCTGGTTCGGGTGCAACCCGTCCAACTTGTACAGGTCCCACCTTTGCCAGAAACAGACCCAGTGATCCAGGAAACTAAAGCCCTCCCTCCTGCACCATCTCCTCAGCCACGCATTCATCTGCTCTATCCTCCTATTCCTATACACGCTAGCACATGGCACCGGGAGTAATCCAGAGATTACAACCTTTGAGGTCCTGCTTTTTAATCTGCTACCTAGCTCCCTAAATTCTTGTTGCAGGACCTCATCCCTCTTTCTACCTATGTTGTTGGTACCACTGTCTGACTGTTCACCTTCAGAATGTCCTGCAGCAGCTCCATGACATCTTTGACGCTAGCACCAGGGAGGCAACATACCATCCTGGAGTCATGTTTGCTGCCACAGAAACACCTATCTGTACCCCTTATGATAGAATCCCCTATCACTATAGCTCTCCCACTCCTTTTCTTCCCCTCCTGTGCAGCTGAGCCACCCGTGGTGCCACAGACTTGGCTCTTGCTGCATTCCCCTGAGAAGCTATCTCCCCCAACAGTATCCAAAGCGGAAAATCTGTTAGAGAGGGAGCTGGACCCAGGGGACATCATTTTGTATTTCAGCACCATAATGTTAACAGCAGTATGGATGTACCTTCACCTTCTAGACTGCAGCCTTCCAGGAGGGCAAGTTACCAACACCTTCTCAAGGGTAATAAATTCTGGCCTTGCCAGCCACTCTCACATCCTGAGAATGAATTTTTTCAAAATGATACTGATACAGGTGGGAACCTGAATGACCTCCCAGCACTGCAATGTGGTTTTGCATGGACCTTTCCCGGTTGTTTGATAAGGGTTGTAATCAGAACATAAAACTTGTTTACTGTGATTGCAATCGCTCTTCTTGAATTTGTCTCAAAGTGAACAGATGAACCCAGAGCACCAGCAATTCCAGCAGATTGTTGATTGAAGCAATACTGCGATAAAAAGCTCGAAGGAGCAAAGCTGCTGCACATGCAGGGTTTACAAATTCAGCTATTGAGCACAAAGTCTGAAGGCAGAGGTTTAAGGAAAAGCAAAAATTAGTTTCTACTTTGAGTATTTCAACAGAAATGCCAAGGTTCAAAGGCTCACATTCCTTCTTAATTCAAATGAAGTCCTGGCTGTGAAGGCAGGTAAAGTGGTTTTTAATTAATTCTATGATTGTACCATAGGTAGAATATGAACATTTCAGTGCCTTACATAGAGTGGAAAAACCATCATCAGCCCCATCAGATCCATATTCAGATTGAGAACGGCCGAGACCCACAGAGTAACCCCTGTGCTTCCGACTTCCCGAGTGTGACCTTTGACTGTTCCACTTTGATCCAACACCTGCTGAAAGATTTTAAACAAAATGAGTAAAGTCAGTGTCACCAAAATTATAGCATGTTTCAAAAAACCTCACGTTTAAAGAGAAAGTAATCCATTTGAAATCCAGTTAAAAAATATTCACTTCCATGTGGAAAGGAAACCTGTGTTAGGTTAAACTATCGAATATTACTGCAGCTTGCAAACATTCTGGAATGTGAAAGGGTCATTCTGTAACTAAAGGTGAATACTGCACTGAAGTCCAGAGCAGGATAATCAAAAGTGGGCAATTCTTCGTCAAAAACTTCAGGATTTATCTCAATTTTGACCACTTCCAGTTTGAGTTGCAACCCATTCCATTCTGTTCTTTTCTCCCCTCTGCCTGCATTTACCTGATACCCTTTTGCACAGTATAACTGCACTGCACACTCACAGAGAACATTAAGCTCAAGGTTGGAGAGGGTACAGAGGAGGTTTACCAGGATGTTGCCTGGTCTGGAGGGCATTAGCTATGAGGATAGGTTGGAAAAGCTCGGATTGTTTTCACTGGAACGACGGAGGTGGAGGGGCGACATGATAGAGGTTTACAAAGTTATGAGCGGCATGGACAGAGTGGATAGTCAGAAGCTTTTTCCCAGGGTGGAAGAGTCAGTTACTAGGGGACATAGGTTTAAGGTGCGAGGGGCAAGGTTTAGAGGGGATGTGCGAGGCAAGTTTTTTACACAGAGGGTGGTGAGTGCCTGGAACTTGCTGCCAGGGGAGGTGGTGGAAGCAGATACGATAGCGACGTTTAAGAGACATCTTGACAAATATATGAATAGGAAGGGAATAGAGGAATATGGGCCCCGGAAGTGCAGAAGGTGTTAGTTTAGGCAGGCATCAAGATCGGCGCAGGCTTGGAGGGCCGAATAGCCTGTTCCTGTGCTGTACTGTTCTTTGTTCTTTGTTCCTAGACCTGAAAAACACAGAAGCAATACAATGGGGAGCCAGGGGGTGAGGGGCATAATTTTGGTTAGGACCCAATCCTGTCAGGTTTTTAAAGGTGCACTACTGATTTTACAGCTCTATTGTCATTTATGAGGCTGGGTGGCCATTAGATATAGATGTTATATTGTCATCAAGTTGACACATACACAGGATTTACTGTACTGCACTGAAGATACCAAGGGTACCAACACTTGAGGTTCATTGACCGAACAAAACTCAGTACAGACACCATTAAATGGTGAATGTAGAATGGAGCGGGACAGAAGATGACATAAACTAAAAAGCTGTTAATCTTGGATCTCAAAATCTAAGTTTCAACACTCTGTAGGATGTAAGGTAGACTGAGAGGTAAGGAGTTCCACACTTTTGAAATCCTGGGAGACGAGTTAACATAAAAGAAGAAGATGAGATGAGTCTTGAACACAGTGAAGATATAAAGAGGAGGAAGAGGTTGTTGGATGGTGCACTTGGATCTATTATTAATGATAAAAGAGAAAGAAAATAATAACCTGTAACACTGGTATTTAACAATTCAGTAACAACACTGAATATGTTGCATATCCAGAGATAAACAAAGTAACAATTTTATTGAAATGAATCTATTCTAATACCTGTGACTTTCTTAATAATTCCAGGATATGCATCATGGATAATTATTAAATCTTTGCTCAGCTATAACATTTCTTCAGGAACATTGAGGTTAGGTTGAATATTATTTATTTCTGATGGATTACTAAAATATTATTCTGTCTGTTACTTCCCAACCTCTCAGTCAGCACAGCCAAAAAAGCCCTTAAACTTCACTAAAAGAGCTGTGGACAGCTTTCAACAGGAACAGAATTTCATTCCATTCTGCCACCCAAGATAAACAAACCGAGCTGGATTTTGTGCTGGAGAAAGGGCTCCAGGCACTGGGCCGACAAGGCCCTTTATTCCCCACTGGAGTTTTAGGAGGCGGGATCTCCGTCACTTTAAAGGGAAGTGGATCCCGCCTCCAAGAGCTGCCAGCCAATCACAGAACTGGCAGCTCAGCAGTATCGGCAGCGTCACCGGGAGCGGTGGCCACTGCCGGTACTGCAGAGGCCTTGGACCCAGGTCCAGCGATGGAATCCCGGAGGAAAGGTGAGGCGGGGATGCTGCGGTCAGTCTGGAAGGCCCCAGGAGAGTGGTGAATTGGTTCCCGGTGGGGGTCCTCCGTGGGCCACAAATTGCCCACTAAGGAGGGGCCCCCACCCCACCCCACCCCACTCCCCCCCACACCTCCCCCCCTCCCCACACATCCCCCCCCACACATCACCTCCCCCCCTCATCCCCCCCCATCCCTCCCCCCCACACCTCCCCCCCCACACCAACCCCCCCACTCCCTCCCCCCCACACCTCCCCCCCCACACCAACCCCCCCACTCCCTCCCCCCCTCCCCACACATCCCCCCCCACACCTCCCCCATCCCTCCCCCCCCCGCCCCCCCACACCTGCCCCCTCCCCCCCCACTCCCCCCACCCCACCCCCCCCCACTCCCCCCACCCCACTCCCCCCACTCCCCCCACTACCCCACTCCCCGCCCCCCACTCAGGGCTCATCTTGTTAGGGTTTGAGTGTGTTTGTTGCCAATAATGAAGTGTTTCCAGGGATCATAAAATGCAAAATACTGAAATGGGAATATAAGAAAGTACAGGAGTGGAAATGTCCACCTGACTATATTACCATTCAATCACCCTCAGAGGAAAGAACTGAACTTGTTACACGAAGGATACAGAATGGCATATTTTATATTAATATTGCCCAAGATTGAAGATTCTGTTGAAATTAAGTCAAAGTAGCTCACACCACGACAGTACCTGTATTTGAATATGCTATAATGTTTGGCAGATATCCGTTGTTGTCAAGATACATAGGTACAAAAGCTGTGTACTTGCTAATGATATTACATGCCTTACTGGTGTAAATTGCATTCAGCTGGTATCTTCTTCCAGAACCTGCAATCAAATAGCAAAAATAAAATGCACATATTGGTTTTCTGATCATTTATGTACTGGTAAGATCATTACAGAGAATGATTTTACAGCCACAAGCACTTCCGGTCCCATTATGTAACATTAGTGCAAAATGGGAAACTGAGAACTACTTAGCAAAGCACAGACTCCAGGTCTAGCAGTATTCACCAGGTAAATAACATGTACATAGCATTTCAATCACCCAGTGACAATTCATCACAATAGAGGAAAGTGACACAGCCCACTTGTTCATCAAATAAACTCTGTGGGATCTTCAAGGCTGCCTATCATTTAAATTCAGCTGTGGAATTAGAGTCATTTACAGCACAGAAGGAGGCTATTTAGCCCATCAAGTTCATGCTGGCTTTCTGTAGAGCAACCCAATCAGTCCCGTTCCTCTGCTCTATCCCTGTAGCCCTGCAAGTTTATTTCCTTCAAGTGCCCATCCAATTTCCTTTTGAAATCATTGATCGTCTCCAGTCCCACTGCCCTTGTAGGCAGCAAGTTGCAGGTCATGACCACTTGCTGTGTAAGAAAGTTCTTCCTAACATTTCCCCCGTTGCATCTCTTGCCCAAAGCCTGCAATCTGTGTTCCCTAGTCCTTGTACCTTCAGCTTATGGGAACAATTTTTCTTTGTCTACATTATCTAAACCTGTCATAATCCTGTACACCTCTATCAAATCTCCCCTCAATCTCCTTTCCTCTAAGGAGAACAACCACAGCTTCTCCAACCTAACCTTAGTTAAAATTCCTCATCCCTGAAACTATTCTGGTAAATCTCTCCTGTACCCTCTCAAGGACCCTCACATCCTTCCTAAAGTGTGGTGACCAGAACTGGATGCAATACTCCAGTTGGGGCCTAACCAGAGCTTTATAAAGGTTCAGCATAACTTCTTTTGTACTCAATACCTCAATTTATGAAGCCCAAGATCCCATATGCTTTGCTGACCTCTCTTTCATTATGTGTTGCCACCTTCAAAGATCTATGTACATGCACTCCCAGGTCTTTCTGTCCCTTCACAGTCTTTAGAACTGTGTCATTAAGTCGATTTCATCTCTCCCCATTCCTTCTGCCAAAATACATCATCTCACACTTCTCTGCATTAAATTCCATTTGCCACTTGTCTGCCCATTCTGCTAGCCTATCTATATCCTGCTGTAGTCAATCTGTATTATCCCCATTGTTTGCCACACCACCGAGTTTCGTATCATCGGCAAATTTGGAAATGTTATTCTCTATTCCAATATCCGAGTCATTTATATACATCAAAAAAAGCAGTGGTCCTAGCACTGAATCTTGGGGAACATCACTGTCTACCATCCTCAAGCCTGAAAAACAACCATTTACTACAACTCGCTGTTTTCTGTCCTTAAGCCTATTTTTTTATCCAATTGGACACTGACCCTCCTGTTCCATGAGCCTCAATTTTGTTAACCAGCCTTTTATGCGGTACTTTGTTAAATGCTTTCTTAAAATCCATATAGACAACATCCAGCACATTCCTTTCATCCACCTTCTCTGTTACTTCATCACAAAATTCAATTAGGTTAGCCAAGCACAATCTGCTTTGCACAAATCCATGCTTAATTAGCTCAAACGTCTCCAAGAGTCTGTTAATTTTTTTCCCCTGATTATTGTTTCTAAAACCTTACCCACCACTGATGTTAAACTGACTGGCCTGTAGTTTCTAGGACTGTCTTTACACACTTTCTTGCATAAGGGTGTCACATTTGTCACTCTACAGTCCTCTGGCACCTCCCCCGTATCTAGGAAAGATTGAAAGATTATGGTAAGCCCTTCCACTATCTCCACTCCCACTTCCTTTAGCAACCTGGGATGCAAGCCATCCAGACCAGGCAAATAATCCACTCTAACCATAGCCAGCCTTTCCAGTACATCCTGCCTATCAATTTTCAACCCATCCATTGCCTCTACCATCTCCACATCTACCAATATTTTGTCAGATTCCTCTTCCTTAGTAAATACCGATACAAAGTACTCATTAAGTATTCTAGTCTTGCCTTGAGTCTCGAAGCATATAATCACCCTCCAATAGGCCCTACCCAACCTCTTTCTACAGGCTTACTATTTACATGTCACTAGAAGATTTTTAGGTTCTCTTTTATGTTGACTGCCATTCTATTCTCATATTCTTTCTTCGCCAGTCTTAATTTCCTCTTCACTTCCCCTCTCAACTTATTGTATTTGACCTGTTTCTGACTTGAGGTATTCACCCTCTTTTTGTGTTTCACCACACCTATCTCTCTTGTCATCCAAGGAGCCCTGGCTTTGTTTCCCTTACCTTTTGCCCTTGTTGGAATGTACTTAGCCTGTACCTGACGCATCTTCTCCTTAAATATCACCCATTGTTCTGTTACAGATTTTCCTGTTAGTCTTTGGTTCTATTTTAGCCTGGCTAGATCCCCTCTCATCCCATTGAAGTTAGCCCTATTCCAAATTAGACATTCTACTTTAAATTGTTCCTCGCTTTTCTCCATTACTAGTCTAAACCTTATGATGTGATGATTACTCTTAACCTAGAGTTCCCCCACAGATACTTGGTCTATTTGGTCCCAGCACCAGATCCAGCAATGCCTCCTTCCTAGCTGGACCAAGAACATAATTCAGAAATTCGTCCCCCCTCTTTACCATTTACTGTAATACTATCCCAATCGATATTTGGGTAATTAAAGTCCCCCAATATCATCATTCTATAGTTCTTGCACATCTCTGTGATTTCCCTGCAGATTTTATTTTATTTATTCCTGGGATGTGGGCATTTTTGCCTAGGTCAGCATTTGTTGCCCATCCCTAATTGCCCTTGAGTAGGTGGTGAGCTGCATTTTTGAACTGCTGCAGTCTTTCAGGTGTAGGTACGCCAACAGTGCCACTTTTCTTAGACTTCGTAATGGTTTGATATAACTGAGTGGCTTGCTAGGCCATTTCAGAGGGTATTTAAAAGTCAATTGCTGTGGGTCCGGAGACCAGGTAAGGACAGCAGATTTCCTTCCCTAAAGGACATAGTGAATCAGATGGGTTTTTACAACAAACAACAATGGTTTCATGGTCACCATTAGACTAACTATTAATTCCAGATTTTTTATTTATTGAATTCAAATTTCACCATCTGCCATGGTGGGAATCAAGTCTTGCCTTGTCCCCAGAGCATTAGCCTGGGCCTCTGGATTACTAGTCCAGTGACATTACCACTATGCTACCACCTCCCCTGAGATTTTGGTCTTCTATCTCTGTCTGGGAGGACTAACAAGGCAAGGGAATATACAATGGATGGTAGGACCCTAGGAAGTACAGAAGGTCAGAGGGACCTTGGTGTACTTGTCCATAGATCACTGAAGGCAGCAGCACAGGTAGATAACATGGTTAGGAAGGCATATGGGATACTTGCCTTTATTAGCCGAGGCATAGAATATAAGAGCAGGGAGGTTATGATGGAGTTGTATAAAATGCTAGTTAGGCCACAGCTGGATAACTTTGTACAGTTCTGGTCACCACACTATATGAAGGATGTGATTGCACTGGAGAGGGTGCAGAAGAGATTCACCAGGATGTTGACTGGGCTGGAGCATTTCAGCTCTGAAGAGAGACTGAAAAGGCTAGGGTTGTTTTCCTTGGAGCAGAGAAGGCTGAGGGGGGACATAATTGAGATATACAAAATTATGAGGGGCATTGATAGGTTAGATCGGAAGAGACTTTTTCCCTTAGCAGTGGAGTCAATAACCGGGGGCATAGATTTAAGGTAATGGGCAGGAGGTTTAGCGGGGATTTGAGGAAAAAAAAATTCACCCAGAGGGTGGTTGGAATCTGGAATACACTGCCTGAAGTGGTGGTAGAGGCAGGAACCCTCACAACATTTAAGAAGTATTTAGATGAGCACTTGAAACGCCATAGCATACAAGGCTACGGGCGAAGTGCTGGAAAATGTGATTAGAATAGTTCGGTGCTTGATGGCTAGCATGGACACGATGGGCTGAAGGGCCTGTTTCTGTGCTGTATAACTCTATGACCTATAGACTATCCCCAGTGCTGTGATCAGACCCTTTTTGCTTCTCAACTCTAAACAAATGGATTCTGTCTTTGCCCCCTCAAGGTAATCCATTCTTTCCAACACCACAATGTCTCCCCTAATCAGAACTGCCACCCCCCTTCCCTTTGTTCCTTCCCTATCTTTTCTGAATACTTTGTATGCTTTAATATTAAGCGCCCAGTCCTCAGTATTTTAAGCCACTTTTCCATTATTGCCACTAAATCATATTCCCACACAGCTATTTGTGCTTGTAGCTCACCAACCTTACTCGGCACACTTTTGAGCATTTACATCCATGCCATGTAAACCTGTCTTTGTATTTCTAGAAGTTCTTCTTAGTCTGCTCCTATCTAATATGGTACTAATTCCTTCTCTAGTAATATCCAACACTGTCAGTTTGTGCACCTTATTCCTCTTTGGTACCCACCCCCCTGCCAGTTTAGTTTAAACCCTCCCCAATCGCACTAGTTGGATGAATTAAATCAAGAAAGTGTTGTAATAATGTGGAACAGCCTTGTTGGGTGTTCTCCCTTCTCTTGGAACACTCCTTCACAAAGTAGCTCAGATGGGCTATCAGAGACAAAATCCATGATCTGTTACAAAATAATGTCCTGGGATTTGAACCTATCATCATCTGGATACGAAATGACACCTGAATTGCAAATATGAGGGCTGTTATGATTAATGTCATTTATTGAAAACATTTAAAACAATATTTCCAGCCCAGTGAACTCCCAACCAACTGTATTAAAGGAAATAGGCAGGTAGATAGGGTTGTATTTGTTATAGTCTTCCAAAGGTGGCTGGATTCAGCAATAATAACAAAGGGTTGGAAGGAAGCATAATATTCAAAAAGGGAGGACCTAAAAGTAAGAATACCATTCTCTAACAGAGGAAGAAAGGACAAACTAAGTAATTGCAGGCCAGTGGTTTTAGTACCAGTTGTGTGAAAATTGCTAAACTCTATTAGCAGGGACAGAGAGACTACTTGGAAAAGAATAAGTTGATTAGGGAGAATCAACATGGTTTTATGAACAGTAAGTGATGTCTGTCTAATTTAGTGGAGCTTGTTGACTAACTTACTGAAATTGTAAAGAGGAACAATGCATGACGTAGAAACATAGAAACACAGAAAAAATAGGAGCAGGAGTAGGCCATTTGGCCCTTCGAGCCTGCACCACCATTCAATATGATCATGGCTGATCATCCAAACTCAGTAACCTGTTCCCGCTTTCTCTCTGTATCCCTTGATCCCTTTAGCTCTAAGAACGATATCTAACTCTTTCTTGAATATATTTAGTGATTTGGCCTCAACTGCTTTCCGTGGTAGAGAATTCCACAGGTTCACCGCTCTCTGGCTGAAGAAATCTCTCCTCATCTCAGTCCTAAATGGCTGACCCCTTATCCTTAGACTGTGACCCCTGGTCCTGGACTCCCCCGCCATCGGGAACATCCTTCCTGCATCTAGTCTGTCAAGTCCTGTTAGAATTTTGTAGGTTTCTATGAGATCCCCTCTCATTCTTCCAAACTCTAGCGAATACAAGCCTAATCGACCCAATCTCACTTCATGCGTCAGTCCTGCTATCTCAGGAATCATCTGGTGAACCTTCGCTGAAATCCCTCTATAGCAGATAAGGAGACCAAAACTGCACACAATACTCCAGATGTGGTCTCACCAAGGCCTTGTTTAATTGCAGCAAGACATCCTTGCTCTGTACTTGAATCCTCCAGCTATGAAGGCCAAAACCATTTGCCTTCTTAACTGCCTGCTGCACCTGCATGCTTACTTTCAGCGACTGGTGCACAAGGACACCCAGTCTCGCTGCACCTCCCCCTTTCCCAATCTATCGCCGTTCAGATAATAATCTGCCTTTCTGTTTTTGCCACCAAAGTGGATAACCTCACATTTATCCACATTATACTGCATCTGCCATGTATTTGCCCACTCACTCAACCTGTCCAAATCACACTGGAGCTTCTCTGCATCCTCCTCACAGCTCACACTCCCACCCAGCTTTGTGTCGTCTGCAAACTTGGATATATTACATTTAATTCCCTCATCTATATCATTAATATATATTGTGAATAGCTGGGATCCTAGCACTGATTGGAGGGTAATGATAGCTGGTGTTTCCCAGGCCCCGGTTCTTATGCATTGTGTAATGTGGAGATAAAAAAAGAAAACACATGCAAAAAATTTTTCAAAGAAATGCCTAATGCCTATGGGTCAAACAGCACCTTTGGGAGAAAGTGAAGTTATCATTTTTGCTGTTCTGATTATTGGTTGCATGTGTAACTTCAATCAAGCTTTCTGTGCAACATGCTGATCACTGGCTATGTATTTGCATTTTCTGAATGAATTGTCGAGTCAGCTTCAAGCTTATCTACACACACACTTTCCACAGCCACACTTTCATCACACACACACACTTTCCTCTTGCACACACGCACTTTCCTCTTGCACACACACACTTTCCTCACACACACACTTTCCTCTCACACACACACACTTTCCTCTCACACACACGCACTTTCCTCTTGCACACACACACTTTCCTCACACACACACGCTTTCCTCACATACACACTTTCCTCTCGCACACACGCACTTTCCTCTCGCACACACACACTTTCCTCCCGCACACACACACTTTCCTCTCGCACACACACGTTCCTCTCACAGAACGCATTTATCTTACATGCGCTCAAACACACTTTCTGCTCACACACACACACTTTCCTCTCGCACACACACACTTTCCTCTCGCACACACACACTTTCCTCTCGCACACACACTTTCCTCTCGCTCACACACACGCACTTTCCTCTCGCTCACACACACGCACTTTCCTCTCGCAC
The DNA here is from genome assembly GCF_036365525.1 of Heterodontus francisci. Lineage (NCBI taxonomy): Eukaryota > Metazoa > Chordata > Chondrichthyes > Heterodontiformes > Heterodontidae > Heterodontus > Heterodontus francisci. The sequence continues at coordinate 753,657 of NC_090407.1, read as the reverse complement.
ACACACACTTTCCTCCCGCACACACACACTCTTTCCTCACACACACACTCTTTCCTCACACACACACTTTCCTCTCGCACACACACTTTCCTCTCGCTCACACACACACTCTTTCCTCACACACACACTCTTTCCTCACACACACTCTTTCCTCACACACACACACACACTTTCCTCTCGCACACACGCACTTTCCTCTCGCACACACACACTTTCCTCCCGCACACACACACTTTCCTCCCGCACACACACACTTTCCTCTCGCACACACACTTTCCTCTCGCTCACACACACGCACTTTCCTCTCGCTCACACACACTTTCCTCTCGCTCACACACACTTTCCTCCCGCACACACACACTTTCCTCCCGCACACACACGTTCCTCTCACAGAACGCATTTATCTTACATGCGCTCAAACACACTTTCCGCTCACACACACACACTTTCCGCTCACACACACGCACTTTCCTCCCGCACACACGCACTTTCCTCCCGCTCACACACACTTTCCTCCCGCACACACACACTTTCCTCTCGCTCACACACACTTTCCTCCCGCACACACACGTTCCTCTCACAGAACGCATTTATCTTACATGCGCTCAAACACACTTTCCGCTCACACACACGCATTTTGCTCTCTCACACACACACTTTCCTCTCAAACACACACTTTCCTCTCACACACACGCATTTTGCTCGCGCGCACACTTTCCTCCCGCGCGCACACTTTCCTCCCGCGCGCACACTTTCCTCTCGCGCGCATACTTTCCCCACACACACACACTTTCCCCACACACACTCACTTTCCCCACACACTCACTTTCCCCACACACACATTTTCCCCACACACACATTTTCCCCACACACACTCTTTCCCCACACGCACTTTCCTCACACACACACTTTCCTCTCTCTCACGCACACACTTTCCTCTCTCACACGCACACACTTTCCTCTCTCTTACGCACACACTTTCCTCTCTCACGCACACACTTTCTGCATACACACTTTCCTCTCACACAAACACACTTTCCTCACACAAACACTTTCCTCTCACACATACACTTTGCTCTCACGCACACGCAATTTGCTCTCACGCACCCGCACTTTGCTCTCACGCACACGCACTTTGCTCTCGCACACACACTTTGCTCTCGCACACACACTTTCCTCTCGCACACACACACTTTCCTCTCGCACACACACACTTTCCACCCACACACACTTTCCACCCACACACACACACACACACTTTCCTCACACACACACTTTTCCTCTCACACACACATATTTTGCTCTAACATACAGTGCACACTTTCCTCACACACACACGTTCCTCTCACAGAACGCATTTACCTTACATGCGCGCAAACACACTTTCTTCTCACACACACGCATTTTGCTCTCACACACACACACTTTCCTCTCGCACACACACACTTTCCTCTCACTCACACACACTTTCCTCTCACTCACACACACGCATTTTGCTCTCACACACACACACACTTTCCTCTCGCGCACACACTTTCCTCTCGCGCACACACTTTCCTCTCGCGCACACGCACTTTCCTCTCGCACACACACACTTTCCTCCCGCACACACACACTTTCCTCTCGCACACACACACACACTTTCCTCCCGCACACACACGTTCCTCTCACAGAACGCATTTATCTTACATGCGCTCAAACACACTTTCCGCTCACACACACACACTTTCCTCCCGCACACACGCACTTTCCTCCCGCACACGCGCACTTTCCTCCCGCTCACACACACTTTCCTCCCGCACACACACACTTTCCTCTCGCTCACACACACTTTCCTCCCGCACACACACGTTCCTCTCACAGAACGCATTTATCTTACATGCGCTCAAACACACTTTCCGCTCACACACACGCATTTTGCTCTCTCACACACACACTTTCCTCTCAAACACACACTTTCCTCTCACACACACGCATTTTGCTCGCGCGCACACTTTCCTCCCGCGCGCACACTTTCCTCCCGCGCGCACACTTTCCCCACACACACACACTTTCCCCACACACACTCACTTTCCCCACACACTCACTTTCCCCACACACACATTTTCCCCACACACACATTTTCCCCACACACACTCTTTCCCCACACACACTTTCCTCACACACACACTTTCCTCTCTCTCACGCACACACTTTCCTCTCTCACACGCACACACTTTCCTCTCTCTTACGCACACACTTTCCTCTCTCACGCACACACTTTCTGCATACACACTTTCCTCTCACACAAACACACTTTCCTCACACAAACACTTTCCTCTCACACATACACTTTGCTCTCACGCACACGCAATTTGCTCTCACGCACCCGCACTTTGCTCTCACGCACACGCACTTTGCTCTCGCACACACACTTTGCACTCGCACACACACACGCACTTTCCTCTCGCTCACACACACGCACTTTCCTCTCGCACACACACACTTTCCTCTCGCACACACACACTTTCCACCCACACACACTTTCCACCCACACACACACTTTCCTCACACACACACACTTTCCTCACACACACACTTTTCCTCTCACACACACATATTTTGCTCTAACATACAGTGCACACTTTCCTCACACACACACGTTCCTCTCACAGAACGCATTTACCTTACATGCGCGCAAACACACTTTCTTCTCACACACACGCATTTTGCTCTCGCACACACACACTTTCCTCTCGCACACACACACTTTCCTCTCACTCACACACACTTTCCTCTCTCTCACACACACGCATTTTGCTCTCACACACACACACACTTTCCTCTCGCGCACACACTTTCCTCTCGCGCACACACTTTCCTCTCGCACACACGCACTTTCCTCTCGCACACACACACTTTCCTCCCGCACACACACACTTTCCTCTCGCACACACACACACTTTCCTCCCGCACACACACGTTCCTCTCACAGAACGCATTTATCTTACATGCGCTCAAACACACTTTCCGCTCACACACACTTTCCTCTCGCACACACACACTTTCCTCTCGCTCACACACACGCACTTTCCTCTCGCTCACACACACGCACTTTCCTCTCGCACACACACACTTTCCTCCCGCACACACACACTTTCCTCTCGCACACACACTTTCCTCTCGCTCACACACACACTCTTTCCTCACACACACACTCTTTCCTCACACACACTCTTTCCTCACACACACACACACTTTCCTCTCGCACACACGCACTTTCCTCTCGCACACACACACTTTCCTCCCGCACACACACACTTTCCTCCCGCACACACACACTTTCCTCTCGCTCACACACACACACTTTCCTCTCGCTCACACACACTTTCCTCTCGCTCACACACACTTTCCTCTCGCTCACACACACTTTCCTCCCGCACACACACACTTTCCTCCCGCACACACACGTTCCTCTCACAGAACGCATTTATCTAACATGCGCTCAAACACACTTTCCGCTCACACACACACACTTTCCTCCTTCACACACGCACTTTCCTCCCGCACACACGCACTTTCCTCCCGCACACACGCACTTTCCTCCCGCACACACGCACTTTCCTCCCGCTCACACACACTTTCCTCCCGCACACACACACTTTCCTCTCGCTAACACACACTTTCCTCCCGCACACACACGTTCCTCTCACAGAACGCATTTATCTTACATGCGCTCAAACACACTTTCCGCTCACACACACGCATTTTGCTCTCTCACACACACACTTTCCTCTCAAACACACACTTTCCTCTCACACACACGCATTTTGCTCGCGCGCACACTTTCCTCCCGTACGCGCACTTTCCTCCCGCGCGCGCACTTTCCTCCCGCACTCGCACTTTCCTCCCGCGCGCACACTTTCCTCCCGCGCGCACACTTTCCTCCCGCTCGCACACTTTCCTCTCGCGCGCATACTTTCCTCTCGCGCGCATACTTTCCCCACACACACACACTTTCCCCACACACACTCACTTTCCCCACACACTCACTTTCCCCACACACACATTTTCCCCACACACACATTTTCCCCACACACACTCTTTCCCCACACACACTTTCCTCACACACACACTTTCCTCTCTCTCACGCACACACTTTCCTCTCTCTTACGCACACAGTTTCCTCTCTCACGCACACACTTTCTGCATACACACTTTCCTCTCACACAAACACACTTTCCTCACACAAACACTTTCCTCTCACACATACACTTTGCTCTCACGCACCCGCACTTTGCTCTCACGCACACGCACTTTGCTCTCGCACACACACTTTGCTCTCGCACACACACTTTCCTCTCGCACACACACACTTTCCTCTCGCACACACACACTTTCCACCCGCACACACACACTTTCCACCCACACACACTTTCCACCCACACACACATTTTCCTGACACACAAACACACACACTTTCCTCACACACACACACACACACACACACACACACACACACACACACACACACACACACACACACACACACACACACACACACACACACACACTTTTCCTCTCACACACACATATTTTGCTCTAACATACAGTGCACACTTTCCTCACACACACACGTTCCTCTCACAGAACGCATTTACCTTACATGCGCGCAAACACACTTTCTTCTCACACACACGCATTTTGCTCTCACACACGCACACTTTCCTCTCACACACACACACGCATTTTGCTCACACACACACACACTCACTTTCCTCTCGCGCACACACTTTCCTCTCGCGCACGCACTTTCCTCTCGCACACACACACTTTCCTCCCGCACACACATGTTCCTCTCACAGAACGCATTTATCTTACATGCGCTCAAACACACTTTCCGCTCACACACACACACTTTCCGCTCACACACACACACTTTCCTCTCGCACACACACACTTTCCTCTCGCACACACACACTTTCCTCTCGCTCACACACACACACTTTCCTCTCGCTCACACACACGCACTTTCCTCTCGCACACACACACTTTCCTCCCGCACACACACGTTCCTCTCACAGAACGCATTTATCTTACATGCGCTCAAACACACTTTCCGCTCACACACACGCATTTTGCTCTCTCACACACACACTTTCCTCTCAAACACACACTTTCCTCTCACACACACGCATTTTGCTCGCGCGCACACTTTCCCCTCCCGCGCGCGCACATTCCTCCCGCGCGCGCACTTTCCTCCCGCGCGCACACTTTCCTCCCGCGCGCACACTTTCCTCTCGCGCGCACACTTTCCCCACACACTCACTTTCCCCACACACACACTTTCCCCACACACACACTTTCCCCACACACACTTTCCTCACACACTTTCCTCACACACACACTTTCCTCTCTCTCACACACACACTTTCCTCTCTCTCACGCACACACTTTCCTCTCTCTCACGCACACACTTTCTGCATACACACTTTCCTCTCACACAAACACACTTTCCTCACACAAACACTTTCCTCTCACACATACACTTTGCTCTCACGCACACGCACTTTGCTCTCACGCACACGCACTTTGTTCTCACGCACACACACTTTCCTCTCGCACAGACACTTTCCTCTCGCACACACACTTTCCTCTCGCGCACACACACTTTCCTCTCGCACACACACACTTTCCTCTCGCACACACACACTTTCCTCCCGCACACACACACTTTCCTCCCGCACACACACACTTTCCACCCACACACACATTTTCCTGACACACACACACACACTTTTCCTCACACACACACACACTTTTCCTCTCATACACACACACTTTTCCTCTCATACACACACACACACTTTCCTCACACACACACTTTTCCTCTCATACACACACACTTTCCTCTCACACACACACACACACACACACACTTTTCCTCTCACACACACATATTTTGCTCTAACATACAGTGCACACTTTCCTCACACACACGTTCCTCTCACAGAACGCATTTACCTTACATGCGCGCAAACACACTTTCCTCTCACACACACGCATTTTGCTCTCACACACACACACTTTCCTCTCGCACACACACACTTTCCTCTCACTCACACACACTTTCCTCTCTCTCTCACACACACATTTTGCTCTCACACACACACACTTTCCTCTCGCACACACTTTTCACACACACACTTTCCTCTCGCACACACACTTTCCTCTCGCTCACACACACGCACTTTCCTCTCGCACACACACACTTTCCTCCCGCACACACACATTTCCTCTCGCTCACACACACTTTCCTCTCGCTCACACACACTTTCCTCTCGCTCACACACACTTTCCTCCCGCACACACACTTTCCTCCCGTACACACACGTTCCTCTCACAGAACGCATTTATCTTACATGCGCTCAAACACACTTTCCGCTCACACACACACACTTTCCGCTCACACACACACACTTTCCTCTCACACACACGCACTTTCCTCATGCACACACGCACTTTCCTCCCGCACACACGCACTTTCCTCCCGCACACACACACTTTCCTCCCGCACACACACACTTTCCTCTCGCTCACACACACTTTCCTCCCGCACACACACGTTCCTCTCACAGAACGCATTTATCTTACATGCGCTCAAACACACTTTCCGCTCACACACACGCATTTTGCTCTCACACTTTCCTCTCAAACACACACTTTCCTCTCACACACACGCATTTTGCTCGCGCGCACACTTTCCCCTCCCGCGCGTGCACTTTCCTCCCGCGCGCGCACTTTCCTCCCGCGCGCACACTTTCCTCCCGCGCGCACACTTTCCTCTCGCACACACACACTTTCCTCTCGCACACACACACTTTCCTCCCGCACACACACACTTTCCACCCACACACACATTTTCCTGACACACACACACACACTTTTCCTCACACACACACACACTTTTCCTTACACACACACACTTTTCCTCACACACACACATTTTCCTGACACACAAACACACTTTTCCTCTCATACACACATATTTTGCTCTAACATACAGTGCACACTTTCCTCACACACACACGTTCCTCTCACAGAACGCATTTACCTTACATGCGCGCAAACACACTTTCCTCTCACACACACGCATTTTGCTCTCACACACACACACTTTCCTCTCACACACACACTTTCCTCTCACTCACACACACTTTCCTCTCACTCACACACACTTTCCTCTCTCTCACACACACGCATTTTGCTCTCACACACACACTTTCCTCTCGCACACACTTTTCACACACACACTTTCCTCTCACACACACACACGCATTTTGCTCTCACACACACACACACTTTCCTCTCGCGCACACACTTTCCTCTCGCGCACTTTCCTCTCGCGCACACACACTTTCCTCTCGCACACACACACTTTCCTCTCGCACACACACACTTTCCTCTCGCACACACACTTTCCTCTCTCTCACGCACACACTTTCCTCTCTCTCACGCACACACTTTCTGCATACACACTTTCCACTCACACAAACACACTTTCCTCACACAAACACTTTCCTCTCACACATACACTTTGCTCTCACGCACACGCACTTTGCTCTCACGCACACACACTTTCCTCTCGCACACACACTTTCCTCTCGCACACACACACTTTCCTCTCGCACACACACACTTTCCTCTCGCACACACACACTTTCCTCTCGCACACACACACTTTCCTCCCGCACACACACTTTCCTCCCGCACACACACTTTCCTCCCGCACACACACACTTTCCTCCCGTACACACACACTTTCCTCCCGCACACACACACTTTCCACCCACACACTTTCCTGACACACACACACACACTTTTCCTCACACACACACTTTTCCTCACACACACACACACACACACACACTTTCCTCCCACACACACACACTTTCCACCCACACACACACACTTTCCTGACACACACACACACACTTTTCCTCACACACACACTTTTCCTCTCATACACACACACACACACACTTTCCTCACACACACACTTTTCCTCTCATACACACACACTTTCCTCACACACACACACACACACACACACACACACACACACACACACACACACACACACACACACATTTCCTCTCACACACACATATTTTGCTCTAACATACAGTGCACACTTTCCTCACACACACACACTTTTCCTCTCACACACACATATTTTGCTCTAACATACAGTGCACACTTTCCTCACACACACACGTTCCTCTCACAGAACGCATTTACCTTACATGCGCGCAAACACACTTTCCTCTCACACCCACGCATTTTGCTCTCACACACACACACTTTCCTCTCACACACACACTTTCCTCTCACTCACACACACTTTCCTCTCTCTCACACACACGCATTTTGCTCTCACACACACACTTTCCTCTCACACACACACTTTCCTCTCACTCACACACACTTTCCTCTCACTCACACACACTTTCCTCTCTCTCACACACACGCATTTTGCTCTCACGCACACGCACTTTGCTCTCACGCACACACGCACTTTCCTCTCGCACACACACACTTTCCTCCCGCACACACATGTTCCTCTCACAGAACGCATTTATCTTACATGCGCTCAAACACACTTTCCGCTCACACACACACACTTTCCTCTCACACACACACACTTTCCTCTTGCACACACACACTTTCCTCTCGCACACACACACTTTCCTCTCGCTCACACACACACACTTTCCTCTCGCTCACACACACGCACTTTCCTCTCGCACACACACACTTTCCTCCCGCACACACACGTTCCTCTCACAGAACGCATTTATCTTACATGCGCTCAAACACACTTTCCGCTCACACACACGCATTTTGCTATCTCACACACACACTTTCCTCTCAAACACACACTTTCCTCTCACACACACGCATTTTGCTCGCGCGCACACTTTCCCCTCCCGCGCGCACACTTTCCTCCCGCGCGCGCACTTTCCTCCCGCGCGCACACTTTCCTCCCGCGCGCACACTTTCCTCCCGCGCGCACACTTTCCTCTCGTGCGCACACTTTCCCCACACACTCACATTCCCCACACACACACTTTCCCCACACACACACTTTCCCCACACACACTTTCCTCACACACTTTCCTCACACACACACTTTCCTCTCTCTCACACACACACTTTCCTCTCTCTCACGCACACACTTTCCTCTCTCTCACGCACACACTTTCTGCATACACACTTTCCTCTCACACAAACACACTTTCCTCACACAAACACTTTCCTCTCACACATACACTTTGCTCTCACGCACACGCACTTTGCTCTCACGCACACGCACTTTGCTCTCACGCACACACACTTTCCTCTCGCACAGACACTTTCCTCTCGCACACACACTTTCCTCTCGCGCACACACACTTTCCTCTTGCACACTCACACTTTCCTCTCGCACACACACACTTTCCTCCCGCACACACACACTTTCCTTCCGCTCACACACACTTTCCACCCACACACACATTTTCCTGACACACACACACACACTTTTCCTCACACACACAACTTTCCTCACACACACACACACTTTTCCTCACACACACACACACTTTTCCTCTCATACACACACACACACTTTTCCTCTCATACACACACACTTTCCTCTCATACACACACACTTTCCTCTCACACACACACACACACACACACACACACACACACACACACACACACACACACTTTTCCTCTCACACACACATATTTTGCTCTAACATACAGTGCACACTTTCCTCACACACACGTTCCTCTCACAGAACGCATTTACCTTACATGCGCGCAAACACACTTTCCTCTCACACACACACACTTTCCTCTCGCACACACACACTTTCCTCTCACTCACACACACTTTCCTCTCTCTCACACACACACATTTTGCACTCACACACACACACTTTCCTCTCGCACACACTTTTCACACACACACTTTCCTCTCGCACACACACTTTCCTCTCGCTCACACACACGCACTTTCCTCTCGCACACACACACTTTCCTCCCGCACACACACATTTCCTCTCGCTCACACACACTTTCCTCTCGCTCACACACACTTTCCTCCCGCACACACACTTTCCTCCCGTACACACACGTTCCTCTCACAGAACGCATTTATCTTACATGCGCTCAAACACACTTTCCGCTCACACACACACACTTTCCGCTCACACACACACACTTTCCTTCACACACACGCACTTTCCTCACGCACACACGCACTTTCCTCCCGCACACACGCACTTTACTCCCGCACACACACACTTTCCTCCCGCACACACACACTTTCCTCCCGCACACACACACTTTCCTCCCGCACACACACACTTTCCTCTCGCTCACACACACTTTCCTCCCGCACACACATGTTCCTCTCACAGAACGCATTTATCTTACATGCGCTCAAACACACTTTCCGCTCACACACACGCATTTTGCTCTCTCACACACACACTTTCCTCTCAAACACACACTTTCCTCTCACACACACGCATTTTGCTCGCGCGCACACTTTCCCCTCCCGCGCGCGCACTTTCCTCCCGCGCGCGCACTTTCCTCCCGCGCGCACACTTTCCTCTCGCACACACACACTTTCCTCTCGCACACACACACTTTCCTCCCGCACACACACACTTTCCACCCACACACACATTTTCCTGACACACACACACACACTTTTCCTCACACACACACACACTTTTCCTTACACACACACACTTTTCCTTACACACACACACTTTTCCTCACACACACACTTTTCCTCACACACACACACACTTTTCCTCACACACACACACACTTTTCCTTACACACACATACTTTCCTCCCACACACACATTTTCCTGACACACAAACACACTTTTCCTCTCATACACACACACACACTTTCCTCACACACACACTTTTCCTCTCATACACACACACTTTCCTCACACACACACACACTTTTCCTCTCACACACACATATTTTGCTCTAACATACAGTGCACACTTTCCTCACACACACACGTTCCTCTCACAGAACGCATTTACCTTACATGCGCGCAAACACACTTTCCTCTCACACACACGCATTTTGCTCTCACACACACACACTTTCCTCTCACACACACACTTTCCTCTCACTCACACACACTTTCCTCTCACTCACACACACTTTCCTCTCTCTCACACACACGCATTTTGCTCTCACACACACACTTTCCTCTCGCACACACTTTTCACACACACACTTTCCTCTCACACACACACACGCATTTTGCTCTCACACACACACACACACTTTCCTCTCGCGCACACACTTTCCTCTCGCGCACTTTCCTCTCGCGCACTTTCCTCTCGCGCACACACACTTTCCTCTCGCACACACACACTTTCCTCTCGCACACACACACTTTCCTCTCGCACACACACTTTCCTCTCTCTCACGCACACACTTTCCTCTCTCTCACGAACACACTTTCTGCATACACACTTTCCTCTCACACAAACACACTTTCCTCACACAAACACTTTCCTCTCACACATACACTTTGCTCTCACGCACACGCACTTTGCTCTCACGCACACACACTTTCCTCTCGCACACACACTTTCCTCTCGCACACACACACTTTCCTCTCGCACACACACACTTTCCTCTCGCACACACACACTTTCCACCCGCACACACACTTTCCACCCACACACACATTTTCCTGACACACACACACACACTTTTCCTCACACACACACTTTTCCTCACACACACACACACACTTTTCCTCACACACACACATACTTTCCTCCCACACACACACATTTTCCTGACACACAAACACACTTTTCCTCTCATACACACACACACACACACACTTTCCTCACACACACACTTTTCCTCTCATACACACACACTTTCCTCATACACACACACACACACACACACTTTTCCTCTCACACACACATATTTTGCTCTAACATACAGTGCACACTTTCCTCACACACACACACACTTTTCCTCTCACACACACATATTTTGCTCTAACATACAGTGCACACTTTCCTCACACACACACGTTCCTCTCACAGAACGCATTTACCTTACATGCGCGCAAACACACTTTCCTCTCACACACACGCATTTTGCTCTCACACACACACACTTTCCTCTCACACACACACTTTCCTCTCACTCACACACACTTTCCTCTCACTCACACACACTTTCCTCTCTCTCACACACACGCATTTTGCTCTCACACACACACTTTCCTCTCGCACACACTTTTCACACACACACTTTCCTCTCACACACACACACGCATTTTGCTCTCACACACACACTTTCCTCTCGCGCACTTTCCTCTCGCGCACACACACTTTCCTCTCGCACACACACACTTTCCTCTCGCACACACACACTTTCCTCTCGCACACACACTTTCCTCTCTCTCACGCACACACTTTCCTCTCTCTCACGCACACACTTTCTGCATACACACTTTCCTCTCACACAAACACACTTTCCTCACACAAACACTTTCCTCTCACACATACACTTTGCTCTCACGCACACGCACTTTGCTCTCACGCACACACACTTTCCTCTCGCACACACACTTTCCTCTCGCACACACACACTTTCCTCTCGCACACACACACTTTCCTCTCGCACACACACACTTTCCTCTCGCACACACACACTTTCCTCCCGCAAACACACACTTTCCTCCCGCACACACACACTTTCCACCCACACACACACTTTCCACCCACACACACATTTTCCTGACACACACACACACACTTTTCCTCACACACACACTTTTCCTCACACACACACACATACTTTCCTCCCACACACACACATTTTCCTGACACACAAACACACTTTTCCTCTCATACACACACACACACACACTTTTCCTCTCATACACACACACTTTCCTCTCATACACACACACTTTCCTCACACACACACACACACACACACACACACACACACACACACACACACACACACACACACACACACACACTTTTCCTCTCACACACACATATTTTGCTCCAACATACAGTGCACACTTTCCTCACACACACACGTTCCTCTCACAGAACGCATTTACCTTACATGTGCGCAAACACACTTTCCTCTCACACACACGCATTTTGCTCTCACACACACACACTTTCCTCTCGCACACACACACTTTCCTCTCACTCACACACACTTTCCTCTCACTCACACACACGCATTTTGCTCTCACACACACACACTTTCCTCTCGCACACACTTTTCACACGCACACTTTCCTCTCACACACACACACGCATTTTGCTCTCACACACACACACACTTTCCTCTCGCGCACACACTTTCCTCTCGCGCACACACTTTCCTCTCGCACACACACTTTCCTCTCGCACACACACACTTTTCTCTCGCACACACGCACTTTCCTCTCACACACACACACTTTCCTCTCACACACACACTTTCCTCACACACACCCACACTTTCCTCACGCACACACACTTTTCTCTCACACACACGCATTTTGCTCTCACACACGCACACTTTCCTCTCACACACACACACACGCATTTTGCTCACACAAACACACACTCACTTTCCTCTCGCACACACACTTTCCTCTCGCGCACGCACTTTCCTCTCGCACACACACACTTTCCTCCCGCACACACATGTTCCTCTCACAGAACGCATTTATCTTACATGCGCTCAAACACACTTTCCGCTCACACACACACACTTTCCTCTCACACACACACACTTTCCTCTCGCACACACACACTTTCCTCTCGCTCACACACACTTTCCTCTCGCTCACACACACACACTTTCCTCTCGCTCACACACACGCACTTTCCTCTCGCACACACACACTTTCCTCCCGCACACACACGTTCCTCTCACAGAACGCATTTATCTTACATGCGCTCAAACACACTTTCCGCTCACACACACGCATTTTGCTCTCTCACACACACACTTTCCTCTCAAACACACACTTTCCTCTCACACACACGCATTTTGCTCGCGCGCACACTTTCCCCTCCCGCGCGCGCACTTTCCTCCCACGCGCGCACTTTCCTCCCGCGCGCACACTTTCCTCCCGCGCGCACACTTTCCTCCCGTGCGCACACTTTCCTCCCGCGCGCACACTTTCCTCTCGCGCGCACACTTTCCCCACACACTCACTTTCCCCACACACACACTTTCCCCACACACACACTTTCCCCACACACACTTTCCTCACACACTTTCCTCTCTCTCACACACACACTTTCCTCTCTCTCACGCACACACTTTCTGCATACACACTTTCCTCTCACACAAACACACTTTCCTCACACAAACACTTTCCTCTCACACATACACTTTGCTCTCACGCACACGCACTTTGCTCTCACGCACACGCACTTTGCTCTCACGCACACACACTTTCCTCTCGCACACACACTTTCCTCTCGCGCACACACACTTTCCTCTCGCGCACACACACTTTCCTCTCGCACACACACACTTTCCTCCCGCACACACACACTTTCCTCCCGCACACACACACTTTCCACCCACACACACATTTTCCTGACACACGCACACACACTTTTCCTCACACACACACTTTTCCTCACACACACACACACTTTTCCTCTCATACACACACACACACACTTTCCTCACACACACACTTTTCCTCTCATACACACACACTTTCCTCACACACACACACACACACTTTTCCTCTCACACACACATATTTTGCTCTAACATACAGTGCACACTTTCCTCACACACACGTTCCTCTCACAGAACGCATTTACCTTACATGCGCGCAAACACACTTTCCTCTCACACACACGCATTTTGCTCTCACACACACACACTTTCCTCTCGCACACACACACTTTCCTCTCACTCACACACACTTTCCTCTCTCTCTCACACACACATTTTGCTCTCACACACACACACTTTCCTCTCGCACACACTTTTCACACACACACTTTCCTCTCGCACACACACTTTCCTCTCGCTCACACACACGCACTTTCCTCTCGCACACACACACTTTCCTCCCGCACACACACATTTCCTCTCGCTCACACACACTTTCCTCTCGCTCACACACACTTTCCTCCCGCACACACACTTTCCTCCCGTACACACACGTTCCTCTCACAGAACGCATTTATCTTACATGCGCTCAAACACACTTTCCGCTCACACACACACACTTTCCGCTCACACACACACACTTTCCTCTCACACACACGCACTTTCCTCACGCACACACGCACTTTCCTCCCGCACACACGCACTTTCCTCCCGCACACACACACTTTCCTCCCGCACACACACACTTTCCTCTCGCTCACACACACTTTCCTCCCGCACACACACGTTCCTCTCACAGAACGCATTTATCTTACATGCGCTCAAACACACTTTCCGCTCACACACACGCATTTTGCTCTCTCACACACACACTTTCCTCTCAAACACACACTTTCCTCTCACACACACGCATTTTGCTCGCGCGCACACTTTCCCCTCCCGCGCGTGCACTTTCCTCCCGCGCGCGCACTTTCCTCCCGCGCGCGCACTTTCCTCCCGCGCGCACACTTTCCTCCCGCGCGCACACTTTCCTCTCGCACACACACACTTTCCTCTCGCACACACACACTTTCCTCCCGCACACACACACTTTCCACCCACACACACATTTTCCTGACACACACACACACACTTTTCCTCACACACACACACACTTTTCCTTACACACACACACTTTTCCTCACACACACACATTTTCCTGACACACAAACACACTTTTCCTCTCATACACACATATTTTGCTCTAACATACAGTGCACACTTTCCTCACACACACACGTTCCTCTCACAGAACGCATTTACCTTACATGCGCGCAAACACACTTTCCTCTCACACACACGCATTTTGCTCTCACACACACACACTTTCCTCTCACACACACACTTTCCTCTCACTCACACACACTTTCCTCTCACTCACACACACTTTCCTCTCTCTCACACACACGCATTTTGCTCTCACACACACACTTTCCTCTCGCACACACTTTTCACACACACACTTTCCTCTCACACACACACACGCATTTTGCTCTCACACACACACACACTTTCCTCTCGCGCACACACTTTCCTCTCGCGCACTTTCCTCTCGCGCACACACACTTTCCTCTCGCACACACACACTTTCCTCTCGCACACACACACTTTCCTCTCGCACACACACTTTCCTCTCTCTCACGCACACACTTTCCTCTCTCTCACGCACACACTTTCTGCATACACACTTTCCACTCACACAAACACACTTTCCTCACACAAACACTTTCCTCTCACACATACACTTTGCTCTCACGCACACGCACTTTGCTCTCACGCACACACACTTTCCTCTCGCACACACACTTTCCTCTCGCACACACACACTTTCCTCTCGCACACACACACTTTCCTCTCGCACACACACACTTTCCTCCCGCACACACACACTTTCCTCCCGCACACACACACTTTCCTCCCGCACACACACACACACTTTCCTGACACACACACACACTTTTCCTCACACACACACTTTTCCTCACACACACACACACACTTTCCACCCACACACACACACTTTCCTGACACACACACACACACTTTTCCTCACACACACACTTTTCCTCTCATACACACACACACACACACTTTCCTCACACACACACTTTTCCTCTTCCTCTCATACACACACACTTTCCTCACACACACACACACACACACACACACACACACACACATTTCCTCTCACACACACATATTTTGCTCTAACATACAGTGCACACTTTCCTCACACACACACACACTTTTCCTCTCACACACACATATTTTGCTCTAACATACAGTGCACACTTTCCTCACACACACACGTTCCTCTCACAGAACGCATTTACCTTACATGCGCGCAAACACACTTTCCTCTCACACACACGCATTTTGCTCTCACACACACACACTTTCCTCTCACACACACTTTCCTCTCACTCACACACACTTTCCTCTCGCACACACACACTTTCCTCCCGCAAACACACACTTTCCTCCCGCACACACACACTTTCCACCCACACACACACACTTTCCACCCACACACACATTTTCCTGACACACACACACACACTTTTCCTCACACACACACTTTTCCTCACACACACACACATACTTTCCTCCCACACACACACATTTTCCTGACACACAAACACACTTTTCCTCTCATACACACACACACACACACACTTTTCCTCTCATACACACACACTTTCCTCTCATACACACACACTTTCCTCACACACACACACACACACACACACACACACACACACACACACACACACACACACACACACACACACACACACACACACACACACACTTTTCCTCTCACACACACATATTTTGCTCCAACATACAGTGCACACTTTCCTCACACACACACGTTCCTCTCACAGAACGCATTTACCTTACATGCGCGCAAACACACTTTCCTCTCACACACACGCATTTTGCTCTCACACACACACACTTTCCTCTCGCACACACACACTTTCCTCTCACTCACACACACTTTCCTCTCACTCACACACACTTTCCTCTCACTCACACACACGCATTTTGCTCTCACACACACACACTTTCCTCTCGCACACACTTTTCACACGCACACTTTCCTCTCACACACACACACGCATTTTGCTCTCACACACACACACACTTTCCTCTCGCGCACACACTTTCCTCTCGCGCACACACTTTCCTCTCGCACACACACTTTCCTCTCGCACACACACACTTTTCTCTCGCACACACGCACTTTCCTCTCACACACACACACTTTCCTCTCACACACACACTTTCCTCACACACACCCACACTTTCCTCACGCACACACACTTTTCTCTCACACACACGCATTTTGCTCTCACACACGCACACTTTCCTCTCACACACACACACGCATTTTGCTCACACACACACACACTCACTTTCCTCTCGCGCACACACTTTCCTCTCGCGCACGCACTTTCCTCTCGCACACACACACTTTCCTCCCGCACACACATGTTCCTCTCACAGAACGCATTTATCTTACATGCGCTCAAACACACTTTCCGCTCACACACACACACTTTCCTCTCACACACACACACTTTCCTCTCGCACACACACACTTTCCTCTCGCTCACACACACACACTTTCCTCTCGCTCACACACACACACTTTCCTCTCGCTCACACACACGCACTTTCCTCTCGCACACACACACTTTCCTCCCGCACACACACGTTCCTCTCACAGAACGCATTTATCTTACATGCGCTCAAACACACTTTCCGCTCACACACACGCATTTTGCTCTCTCACACACACACTTTCCTCTCAAACACACACTTTCCTCTCACACACACGCATTTTGCTCGCGCGCACACTTTCCCCTCCCGCGCGCGCACTTTCCTCCCACGCGCGCACTTTCCTCCCGCGCGCACACTTTCCTCCCGCGCGCACACTTTCCTCCCGCGCGCACACTTTCCTCCCGCGCGCACACTTTCCTCTCGCGCGCACACTTTCCCCACACACTCACTTTCCCCACACACACACTTTCCCCACACACACACTTTCCCCACACACACTTTCCTCACACACTTTCCTCACACACACACTTTCCTCTCTCTCACACACACACTTTCCTCTCTCTCACGCACACACTTTCCTCTCTCTCACGCACACACTTTCTGCATACACACTTTCCTCTCACACAAACACACTTTCCTCACACAAACACTTTCCTCTCACACATACACTTTGCTCTCACGCACACGCACTTTGCTCTCACGCACACGCACTTTGCTCTCACGCACACACACTTTCCTCTCGCACACACACTTTCCTCTCGCGCACACACACTTTCCTCTCGCGCACACACACTTTCCTCTCGCACACACACACTTTCCTCCCGCACACACACACTTTCCTCCCGCACACACACACTTTCCTCCCGCACACACACACTTTCCACCCACACACACATTTTCCTGACACACGCACACACACTTTTCCTCACACACACACTTTTCCTCACACACACACACACTTTTCCTCTCATACACACACACACACACTTTCCTCACACACACACTTTTCCTCTCATACACACACACTTTCCTCTCACACACACACACACACACACACACACACACTTTTCCTCTCACACACACATATTTTGCTCTAACATACAGTGCACACTTTCCTCACACACACGTTCCTCTCACAGAACGCATTTACCTTACATGCGCGCAAACACACTTTCCTCTCACACACACGCATTTTGCTCTCACACACACACACTTTCCTCTCGCACACACACACTTTCCTCTCACTCACACACACTTTCCTCTCTCTCTCACACACACATTTTGCTCTCACACACACACACTTTCCTCTCGCACACACTTTTCACACACACACTTTCCTCTCGCACACACACTTTCCTCTCGCTCACACACACGCACTTTCCTCTCGCACACACACACTTTCCTCCCGCACACACACATTTCCTCTCGCTCACACACACTTTCCTCTCGCTCACACACACTTTCCTCCCGCACACACACTTTCCTCCCGTACACACACGTTCCTCTCACAGAACGCATTTATCTTACATGCGCTCAAACACACTTTCCGCTCACACACACACACTTTCCGCTCACACACACACACTTTCCTCTCACACACACGCACTTTCCTCACGCACACACGCACTTTCCTCCCGCACACACGCACTTTCCTCCCGCACACACACACTTTCCTCCCGCACACACACACTTTCCTCTCGCTCACACACACTTTCCTCTCGCTCACACACACTTTCCTCCCGCACACACACGTTCCTCTCACAGAACGCATTTATCTTACATGCGCTCAAACACACTTTCCGCTCACACACACGCATTTTGCTCTCTCACACACACACTTTCCTCTCAAACACACACTTTCCTCTCACACACACGCATTTTGCTTGCGCGCACACTTTCCCCTCCCGCGCGTGCACTTTCCTCCCGCGCGCGCACTTTCCTCCCGCGCGCACACTTTCCTCCCGCGCGCACACTTTCCTCTCGCACACACACACTTTCCTCTCGCACACACACACTTTCCTCCCGCACACACACACTTTCCACCCACACACACATTTTCCTGACACACACACACACACTTTTCCTCACACACACACATTTTCCTGACACACAAACACACTTTTCCTCTCATACACACATATTTTGCTCTAACATACAGTGCACACTTTCCTCACACACACACGTTCCTCTCACAGAACGCATTTACCTTACATGCGCGCAAACACACTTTCCTCTCACACACACGCATTTTGCTCTCACACACACACACTTTCCTCTCACACACACACTTTCCTCTCACTCACACACACTTTCCTCTCACTCACACACACTTTCCTCTCTCTCACACACACGCATTTTGCTCTCACACACACACTTTCCTCTCGCACACACTTTTCACACACACACTTTCCTCTCACACACACACACGCATTTTGCTCTCACACACACACACACTTTCCTCTCGCGCACACACTTTCCTCTCGCGCACTTTCCTCTCGCGCACACACACTTTCCTCTCGCACACACACACTTTCCTCTCGCACACACACACTTTCCTCTCGCACACACACTTTCCTCTCTCTCACGCACACACTTTCCTCTCTCTCACGCACACACTTTCTGCATACACACTTTCCACTCACACAAACACACTTTCCTCACACAAACACTTTCCTCTCACACATACACTTTGCTCTCACGCACACGCACTTTGCTCTCACGCACACACACTTTCCTCTCGCACACACACTTTCCTCTCGCACACACACACTTTCCTCTCGCACACACACACTTTCCTCTCGCACACACACACACTTTCCTCCCGCACACACACACTTTCCTCCCGCACACACACACTTTCCTCCCGCACACACACACTTTCCTCCCGCACACACACACTTTCCACCCACACACACACACACACTTTCCTGACACACACACACACTTTTCCTCACACACACACTTTTCCTCACACACACACACACACTTTCCACCCACACACACACACTTTCCTGACACACACACACACACTTTTCCTCACACACACACTTTTCCTCTCATACACACACACACACACACTTTCCTCACACACACACTTTTCCTCTCATACACACACACTTTCCTCACACACACACACACACACACACACACACACACATTTCCTCTCACACACACATATTTTGCTCTAACATACAGTGCACACTTTCCTCACACACACACACACTTTTCCTCTCACACACACATATTTTGCTCTAACATACAGTGCACACTTTCCTCACACACACACGTTCCTCTCACAGAACGCATTTACCTTACATGCGCGCAAACACACTTTCCTCTCACACACACGCATTTTGCTCTCACACACACACACTTTCCTCTCACACACACACTTTCCTCTCACTCACACACACTTTCCTCTCTCTCACACACACGCATTTTGCTCTCACACACACACTTTCCTCTCACACACACACTTTCCTCTCACTCACACACACTTTCCTCTCACTCACACACACTTTCCTCTCTCTCACACACACGCATTTTGCTCTCACGCACACGCACTTTGCTCTCACGCACACATGCACTTTCCTCTCGCACACACACACTTTCCTCCCGCACACACATGTTCCTCTCACAGAACGCATTTATCTTACATGCGCTCAAACACACTTTCCGCTCACACACACACACTTTCCTCTCACACACACACACTTTCCTCTTGCACACACACACTTTCCTCTCGCACACACACACTTTCCTCTCGCTCACACACACACACTTTCCTCTCGCTCACACACACGCACTTTCCTCTCGCACACACACACTTTCCTCCCGCACACACACGTTCCTCTCACAGAACGCATTTATCTTACATGCGCTCAAACACACTTTCCGCTCACACACACGCATTTTGCTCTCTCACACACACACTTTCCTCTCAAACACACACTTTCCTCTCACACACACGCATTTTGCTCGCGCGCACACTTTCCCCTCCCGCGCGCACACTTTCCTCCCGCGCGCGCACTTTCCTCCCGCGCGCACACTTTCCTCCCGCGCGCACACTTTCCTCCCGCGCGCACACTTTCCTCTCGCGCGCACACTTTCCCCACACACTCACATTCCCCACACACACACTTTCCCCACACACACACTTTCCCCACACACACTTTCCTCACACACACACTTTCCTCTCTCTCACACACACACTTTCCTCTCTCTCACGCACACACTTTCCTCTCTCTCACGCACACACTTTCTGCATACACACTTTCCTCTCACACAAACACACTTTCCTCACACAAACACTTTCCTCTCACACATACACTTTGCTCTCACGCACACGCACTTTGCTCTCACGCACACGCACTTTGCTCTCACGCACACACACTTTCCTCTCGCACTGACACTTTCCTCTCGCACACACACTTTCCTCTCGCGCACACACACTTTCCTCTTGCACACTCACACTTTCCTCTCGCACACACACACTTTCCTCCCGCACACACACACTTTCCTCCCGCTCACACACACTTTCCACCCACACACACATTTTCCTGACACACACACACACACTTTTCCTCACACACACAACTTTCCTGACACACACACACACTTTTCCTCACACACACACTTTTCCTCACACACACACACACTTTTCCTCTCATACACACACACACACTTTTCCTCTCATACACACACACTTTCCTCTCATACACACACACTTTCCTCTCACACACACACACACACACACACACACACACACACACACACACACACACACACACACACTTTTCCTCTCACACACACATATTTTGCTCTAACATACAGTGCACACTTTCCTCACACACACGTTCCTCTCACAGAA
Organism: Heterodontus francisci; assembly: GCF_036365525.1. Classification (NCBI taxonomy): domain Eukaryota; kingdom Metazoa; phylum Chordata; class Chondrichthyes; order Heterodontiformes; family Heterodontidae; genus Heterodontus; species Heterodontus francisci. The sequence goes on along the minus strand of NC_090407.1, from coordinate 730,486 downwards.
CGCATTTACCTTACATGCGCGCAAACACACTTTCCTCTCACACACACACACTTTCCTCTCGCACACACACACTTTCCTCTCACTCACACACACTTTCCTCTCTCTCACACACACACATTTTGCACTCACACACACACACTTTCCTCTCGCACACACTTTTCACACACACACTTTCCTCTCGCACACACACTTTCCTCTCGCTCACACACACGCACTTTCCTCTCGCACACACACACTTTCCTCCCGCACACACACATTTCCTCTCGCTCACACACACTTTCCTCTCGCTCACACACACTTTCCTCCCGCACACACACTTTCCTCCCGTACACACATGTTCCTCTCACAGAACGCATTTATCTTACATGCGCTCAAACACACTTTCCGCTCACACACACAGACTTTCCGCTCATACACACAGACTTTCCTCTCACACACACGCACTTTCCTCACGCACACACGCACTTTCCTCCCGCACACACGCACTTTCCTCCCGCACACACGCACTTTCCTCCCGCACACACGAACTTTCCTCCCGCACACACACACTTTCCTCCCGCACACACACACTTTCCTCCCGCACACACACACTTTCCTCCCGCACACACACACTTTCCTCTCGCTCACACACACTTTCCTCCCGCACACACACGTTCCTCTCACAGAACGCATTTATCTTACATGCGCTCAAACACACTTTCCGCTCACACACACGCATTTTGCTCTCTCACACACACACTTTCCTCTCAAACACACACTTTCCTCTCACACACACGCATTTTGCTCGCGCGCACACTTTCCCCTCCCGCGCGCGCACTTTCCTCCCGCGCGCGCACTTTCCTCCCGCGCGCACACTTTCCTCCCGCGCGCACACTTTCCTCTCGCACACACACACTTTCCTCTCGCACACACACACTTTCCTCCCGCACACACACACTTTCCACCCACACACACATTTTCCTGACACACACACACACACACTTTTCCTCACACACACACACACTTTTCCTTACACACACACACTTTTCCTCACACACACACTTTTCCTCACACACACACACACTTTTCCTCACACACACACACTTTTCCTTACACACACATACTTTCCTCCCACACACACATTTTCCTGACACACAAACACACTTTTCCTCTCATACACACACACACACTTTCCTCACACACACACTTTTCCTCTCATACACACACACTTTCCTCACACACACACACACACTTTTCCTCTCACACACACATATTTTGCTCTAACATACAGTGCACACTTTCCTCACACACACACGTTCCTCTCACAGAACGCATTTACCTTACATGCGCGCAAACACACTTTCCTCTCACACACACGCATTTTGCTCTCACACACACACACTTTCCTCTCACACACACACTTTCCTCTCACTCACACACACTTTCCTCTCACTCACACACACTTTCCTCTCTCTCACACACACGCATTTTGCTCTCACACACACACTTTCCTCTCGCACACACTTTTCACACACACACTTTCCTCTCACACACACACACGCATTTTGCTCTCACACACACACACACTTTCCTCTCGCGCACACACTTTCCTCTCGCGCACTTTCCTCTCGCGCACACACACTTTCCTCTCGCACACACACACTTTCCTCTCGCACACACACACTTTCCTCTCGCACACACACTTTCCTCTCTCTCACGCACACACTTTCCTCTCTCTCACGCACACACTTTCTGCATACACACTTTCCTCTCACACAAACACACTTTCCTCACACAAACACTTTCCTCTCACACATACACTTTGCTCTCACGCACACGCACTTTGCTCTCACGCACACACACTTTCCTCTCGCACACACACACTTTCCTCTCGCACACACACACTTTCCTCTCGCACACACACACTTTCCTCTCGCACACACACACTTTCCTCCCGCACACACACACTTTCCACCCACACACACATTTTCCTGACACACACACACACACTTTTCCTCACACACACACTTTTCCTCACACACACACACACACTTTTCCTCACACACACACATACTTTCCTCCCACACACACACATTTTCCTGACACACAAACACACTTTTCCTCTCATACACACACACACACACACACTTTCCTCACACACACACTTTTCCTCTCATACACACACACTTTCCTCATACACACACACTTTCCTCATACACACACACACACACACACACTTTTCCTCTCACACACACATATTTTGCTCTAACATACAGTGCACACTTTCCTCACACACACACACACTTTTCCTCTCACACACACATATTTTGCTCTAACATACAGTGCACACTTTCCTCACACACACACGTTCCTCTCACAGAACGCATTTACCTTACATGCGCGCAAACACACTTTCCTCTCACACACACGCATTTTGCTCTCACACACACACACTTTCCTCTCACACACACACTTTCCTCTCACTCACACACACTTTCCTCTCACTCACACACACTTTCCTCTCTCTCACACACACGCATTTTGCTCTCACACACACACTTTCCTCTCACACACACTTTTCACACACACACTTTCCTCTCACACACACACACGCATTTTGCTCTCACACACACACTTTCCTCTCGCGCACTTTCCTCTCGCGCACACACACTTTCCTCTCGCACACACACACTTTCCTCTCGCACACACACACTTTCCTCTCGCACACACACTTTCCTCTCTCTCACGCACACACTTTCCTCTCTCTCACGCACACACTTTCTGCATACACACTTTCCTCTCACACAAACACACTTTCCTCACACAAACACTTTCCTCTCACACATACACTTTGCTCTCACGCACACGCACTTTGCTCTCACGCACACACACTTTCCTCTCGCACACACACTTTCCTCTCGCACACACACACTTTCCTCTCGCACACACACACTTTCCTCCCGCAAACACACACTTTCCTCCCGCACACACACACTTTCCACCCACACACACACACTTTCCACCCACACACACACTTTTCCTCACACACACACTTTTCCTCACACACACACACATACTTTCCTCCCACACACACACATTTTCCTGACACACAAACACACTTTTCCTCTCATACACACACACACACACACACTTTCCTCACACACACACACTTTCCTCACACACACACTTTTCCTCTCATACACACACACACACACACACACACACACACACACTTTTCCTCTCACACACACATATTTTGCTCCAACATACAGTGCACACTTTCCTCACACACACACGTTCCTCTCACAGAACGCATTTACCTTACATGCGCGCAAACACACTTTCCTCTCACACACACGCATTTTGCTCTCACACACACACACTTTCCTCTCGCACACACACACTTTCCTCTCACTCACACACACTTTCCTCTCACTCACACACACTTTCCTCTCACTCACACACACGCATTTTGCTCTCACACACACACACTTTCCTCTCGCACACACTTTTCACACGCACACTTTCCTCTCACACACACACACGCATTTTGCTCTCACACACACACACACTTTCCTCTCGCGCACACACTTTCCTCTCGCGCACACACTTTCCTCTCGCACACACACTTTCCTCTCGCACACACACACTTTTCTCTCGCACACACGCACTTTCCTCTCACACACACACACTTTCCTCTCACACACACACTTTCCTCACACACACCCACACTTTCCTCACGCACACACACTTTTCTCTCACACACACACACTTTCCTCTCACGCACACACACTTTTCCTCTCATATACTCACACTCTCACACACATTTTGCTCTAACACACAATGCACAGTTTCCTCACACACACTTTCCACGCACAAGAATGCATTTTCCTTACACGCACGCAAACACACTTTCCTCTCACACACACACACTTTTCCTCTCTCACACACCCACATTTTGCTCTAACACACAATGTACATTTTTCTCACATACACGCATTTTCCTTACACACACGCAAACACACTTTTTTCTCACATACATTTCCTGTCACAAACACACACATTTTCCTCTCTGTCTCACACACACGCACATTTTCTCTCACGCACTGACACACTTTCCTCTCACTCACATACACACATTTTGCTCTCACACACAATGCACATTTTCCTCACACACACTTTCCTCTCACCGATATACACTTTCCTCTCACCGATACACACTTTCCTCTCATACACACACTTTCCTCTCACTCACACACCCAAATTCCTCTCACACACACACACTTTCCTCTCACCAACACACACACATTTTGCTCTCACCAACACACATTTCCCTCTCATACACACACTTTCCTCTCACTCACACACCCAAATTCCTCTCACACACACACTTTCCTCTCTCTCACGCACACACTTTCCTCTCTCTCACGCACACACTTTCCTCTCGCACACATATAGGTTCCTCTCACACTGACACACTTTCCTCTCTCTCTCTCACACACACACACTTTTCTCTTTCTCACACACATCCACCTCGAGGATGTAATTAGTAGAGTTGATGAGGGAGAGCCAGTAGATGTGGTTTATTTGGACTTTCAGAAGGCTTTCGACAAAGTCCCACATAAGAGATTAGCATGTAAAATTAAAGCGCATGGGATTGGGAGTAGTGTATTGCGATGGATAGAAAATTGTTTGGTGGACAGGAAACAAAGAGTAGGGTAAATGGGTCTTTTTCCGAATGGCAGGCCGTGACTAGTGGGGTACCACAGGGATCGCTGCTAGGACCCCAGCTATTCACAATATACATTAATGATTTAGATGAGGGAACTAAATGTAATATCTCCAAATTTGCAGATGACACAAAACTGGGTGGGAGGGTGTGTTGTGAGGAGGATGCAGAGAGGCTTCAGGGTGATTTGGACAAGTTGAGTGAGTGGGCTAATGCATGGCATATGCAGTATAATGTGGATAAATGTGAGGTTATCCACTTTGGTAGCAAAAACAGGAAGGCAGATTATTATCTGAACGGCTATAAACTGAGAGAGGGGAATATGCAGCGAGACCTGGGTGTTCTTGTACACCAGTCACTGAAGGTAAGCATGCAGGTGCAACAGGCGGTAAAAAGGCAAATGGTATGTTGGCCTTCATAGCGAGAGGATTCGAGTACAGAAGCAGGAATATCTTGCTGCAATTATACAGGGCCTTGATGAGGCCACACTTGGAATATTGTGTGCAGTTTTGGTCTCCTTATCTGAGGGAGGATGTTCTTGCTATAGAGGGAGTGCAGCGAAGGTTTACCAGACTGATTCCTGGGATGGTGGGACTGACATGAGGAGAGATTGAGTCGGTTAGGATTATATTCGCTGGAGTTCAGAAGAGTGAGGGGGGATCTCATAGAAACTGATAAAATTCGAATAGGACTCGACAGGGTAGATACAGGAAGGATGTTACCGATGGTGGGGGAGTCCAGAACCAGGGGTCATAGTGTAAGGATATGGGGTAAACCTTTCAGGACTGAGATGAGGAGAAATTTCTTCACCCAGAGAATGGTGAGCCTGTGGAATTCACTATCACAGAAAGCAGTTGAGGCCAAAACATTGTATGTTTTCAAGAAGGAGTTAGATATAGCTCTTGGGTCTAAAGGGATCAAAGGGTATGAGGCAAAAGCGGGAACAGGCTACTGAGTTGGATGATCGGGCATGATCATAATGAATGGCGGAGCAGGCTTGAAGGGCCAAATGACCTACTCCTGCTCCTATTTTCTATGTTTCTATGTTTCCTCTCTCTCACACACACACACTTTCCTCTCACACTCACACACTTTCCTCTCTCTCTCTCTCTCACACACACACACTTTCCTCTCACACACAGCATTTATTCTCTATATAGTCGCCATGTAGTACCATCCACTCCCTTCAATATTTGTGTCCTGATGAATCCTTACCAGGTTCTATTTCACATTCTTTTTCAGCCATTTGTTCAAAATCTCGAATGATGGACTTAGCTGCCAAGTGATGGATTGTTTCGTTCCATATATCTTGCTGTGCAGCTTCACAATTTGTGCTGTGGTGAAGAAGGGATTGAAGATCAAATGCAACTTCCCACTGAATAACTTCACTGCACAACAACCCAGAAACTACTGCCCTGCAGTCAGACTTGCTGGCTGGGTTATCAGTCAATGACAGGTTCTGGAATTCAAAGGCTGATTCAACGTCAAGAGTTGATGATTGATGGTGACGTTCTCCTGCAAAAACAGTGAAAATAATATCAAATGTTAGGTATTCAATACAAAAGATATCAAAATGCAAATAAATCCACATATCTAACTGATCTGATAATACCCCAAGAATAATGAGGTAATGTGAGGTGAGGTTGCATTTATGTAACACTTCATAGACATAGGAAGAAGTCTCAGAGCCCTTTCAACAAGGAGAAAAGGGATCTGTTAGGCACCATACATGGGAAAAGGAAAAGGTAATGGAGTAAACAGAAATGGAGAATCAAGCGACAGTCACAAAGCAGGGTCTAGAAAGCAGAGAGAGGTGTTAAGGTGGAGGGAGCTGAATAGAGAATTCCTGAAGGCAGGACTGCAATAGCCACTGTGGTGAAGTGGAGGGAGTGATGGGCAAGAATTGTACACTGGGATACAGGGAGCAATGGAGATTGAAGAGATTGAGTGAGATGGGAATTTAAGATGAATGTAATGCACCAATGCAGCATTTTGGTTGAGTTCAAGCTTGAGGAGGGATGATCATAGGAAGGTCACCTTGAAGGGCATTGGAGGTCAAACTCTGAGGTGACAAAGTCATCGACTATGGTTTTGGCAGCGTAAGAGGAGCAATGTGTTCAGTTTCACAATGTGCAGAAATGCAAGAAAGCGGTTTTAGTTACAAAGCAGATGTGGGGGAGAATCTGAGCTCCGGGTCAAGAAGATGCCAAGGTTGGCCACTTCCTGATTCAGCTCGAGATGCCAGCCCAGGGACGCTAAGGGATTCAAAGCCAGAACCACAGAAATATAGGTGGGAATGCCAGATTTCCTAATATTCAATTGGAAGAAGTTTTGGATTATCCAGTCTTGATATCAGATAGGCAATTTGAAGATGTTGCAATGACCTTTGGATCAATGAAGCAGGCAAGAAGGTGCAGCTAGGCATTGCCAGCATGCATTTAGAAACTGATCCTCTGCTTTTGGATAATGACACCATAGAGCAGTATGTGGGTAGTGAAGAGGAAGGGGCTCAAGAAGGACCTCAGGGGTACACCTGTGAAGTGACTGTGGCAGCAATAAATCAGATAAGCATTGAATCTAGAGAGGACTGCAGAGAAGGAACCTCGAAGGACAGAATGTGGACAAATGTGTGAAAGCTGCCAGAGAGGTTGAGAGGGATGAATAAAATTGGGAAGCCATGTTCACAATTACACAAGATGTCACAGAATCACAGCATTGTTGCAGCACAGAAGGAGGCCATTCGGCCCATTGCACTGGCTCTCCGAATCACCAATTCACCTAATGCCATTCCCCTGCCTCTCCCCATAACCCTGCACATTCTTCCTTTTCAGATAACAGCCTAATTCCCTTTTGAATTCTTCAATTGAACCTGCCTCCACCACACTCAGGCAGTGCATTCCAGACCGTAACCACTTGCTACGTGAAAAAATTTTTCCTCATGTCACTCTTGCTTCTTTTGCCAAATACTTTAAATTTGTGCCCCCTTGTTCTCGATCCTTTCACGAGTGGGAACAGTTTCTCCCGATTCACTCTGTCCAGGCCCCTCATGATTTTGAATACCTCTATCAAATCACCTTTCAGCCTTCTCTTTAAGGAAAATTGTCCCAACTTCTCCAATCTATCTTCATGACTGAAGTTACTCATCCCTGAAACCATTCTCGTGAATCTTTTCTGTACTCTCTCCAATGCCCTCACATCTTTCCTAAAGTGCAACGCCCAGAACTGGACATAATACTCTGGCTGAGGCCGAACTAGTGTCTTATACAAGTTCAACATAACCTTGCTTTTGTACTCTATGCCCCTATTAATAAAGCCCAGGATACTGTATGCTTTATTAACTGCGCTCTCAACCTGTCCGGCCACCTTCAATGACTTATGCGTATATGCACCCAGGTCCCTCTGCTCTTGCACCCCTTTTAGAGTGGTACCCTTTATTCTATATTGTCTCTCCATGCTCTTCCTACCAAGATGAATCATTTCACATTTCTCCACATTGAACTTCATCTACCACTTGTCTGCCCCTTCCACCAACTTGTCTATGTCCTTTTGAAGTTCTACACAATCTTCCTCACAGTTTACAATGTTTCCAAGTTTCATATCATCCAAAAATTTTGAAAAAGTGCCCTGCATACCAATGTCTAGGTCATTAATATATATCAGGAAGAGCAAGAGTTCCAACACTGATCCCTAGGGAACTCCACTACAAACATTCCTCCCACCCAAAAAACATCCATTAATCACTACTCTCTATTTCCTGTCACACAGCCAATTTTGTATCCATGTTGCTACTGTCCTTTTTATTCCATGAGCTATAACTTTGCTCACAAGTCTGTTGTGCGACACTGTATCAAATGCCCATCATTTGTGTCTCACTGGTGGCACAGTGGCGCAGTGGTTAGCACCGCAGCCTCACAGCTCCAGGGACCCGGGTTCGATTCCGGGTACTGCCTGTGTGGAGTTTGCTAGTTCTCCCTGTGTCTGCGTGGGTTTCCTCCGGGTGCTCCGGTTTCCTCCCACAAGCCAAAAGACTTGCAGGTTGATAGGTAAATTGGCCATTATAAATTGTCACTAGTATAAGTAGGTGGTAGGGAAATATAGGGACAGGTGGGGATGTTTGGTAGAAATATGCGATTAGTGTAGGATTAGTATAAATGGGTGGTTGATGTTCGGCACAGACTCGGTGGGCCGAAGGGCCTGTTTCAGTGCTGTATCTCTAATCATAATCATAATCAAAATTAGATTGAAGGAACTCAAAGAAAGAATAGTGAGCGAGGTAGGAGCATAGTTGGAAGGTAATGGAAAATCAAAGACTTCTGAGACGATAGGAAGGTTTAAATAGGTTGGTAGTTGGAGAAAGTAGAGAGATTTGAGGTGGGTTCTTGAGGACAGGAGTGATAAAGAGTGTTTTCTGGGAGGTGTGAACAGTACCAGATAAGGTGCTGTGGTGGTCTCTTTGGTACAGCAGCAGATTCAAAGGGCTATTATTGTGCCATAAATTGGTATTGAGTCTTCTTCAACTAATCTGACAATTGAGCTGTCAAATTGGGTGAAAAAGCTGAGCAAGACTTTTCTACATTTTCAGGATTTGAAATCCTTTGGAATTTAATAACGATTAAACAATAAATATGTAAGTGCATTGATAGAGATACAGAGATAAAATCTAGTCAAGAGAGACCACTTATACTTACTCCAGTTTGGTTTAGCATTGATAAAGAATAATGCCCTAGCTAATATCCCATACAGCTGCCATATATGTACTGTCACCAATCCCACAGGCGACTATAATTGAAAGGAATAGTTTGACCCATTAATTAAATTGAAACACTGTGACAGGGGTGGGGCAGGGGCGGGGCTAGGGGTATTCCCATTCAAAGACAATGGCGGGTGATTGGGGGAAATCAATACATATATGTTAAGATCTTCAGTTTACCAGATCTGTCAATAGTAACTAATTATAACCTTACGTCTGCTGTTCCCAGGAAGAAAAAATCCAACAAATAATCTATCATAGTCAGAAATGCTTCATTCCAATAGGTGTACAATTGACCTTGAGAGCAGAAATCAGAAAGTCCTTTCTATAACCATTGTTTAATTTGGGTAAGCATCTCGCTCAAAATCTCCTATCGTAATTCCGGGTTTGTTTCCTTCTTGAACTTTCTTGTAGTCTTGAGTCGTCAATCCAGGCATTAATTGTTGAGGCAATACTGGAAGCTATGTTATTAACATCCCACTCATTAGTAATTCTGCTGGTGATAATCCATACAGCAGTGGCATTGAACGATAAACTCGGAGTGAGATAGAAAGATCTTCATTTTTTTTAAGTAAAGATTTTATGGTTCTCACACCTTGTTCTGTCTTGCCATTGGACTGTAGATATATCAGTGGGCTCATAATAGGCTAAAATCCCATTTTCACGACAAACTGGGTAAAACATTCATTTGCGAACTGTGATCTGTTATCTAATAATATTTCATCTGGAATCCCATGTGTTGCGAAGATATCCGTAAGGATTTTGATAACTACCTCACTATTTCTATTAACCTGCAAGGCTATGGACCAGGTGCTGGAAGGTGGGATTAGATTGGGCGGCTAGTTTTTTTCATGAGCTGAATGGCCTCTTTCTGTGCCGAAACTTTTCTATGATTCTAAGGTCATAGTAGGTAACCATCTGAATTCTATCCACCTGGAAAAGTAGTCGATAATGATAATATATGACTCCCCACCATACATGAATAGCCTTTGCAAAGGTCTAGATGGAAATTGGATAGTCGACAGCAGTTCGCGCTGTTCTGGCCTCTGTATCACGCATGTTGACAGTTGTTGATCATGATCTCAATATCCTAGGCCACCATACCGAAGATTGTGCCCTTGCTCTGCCCTTGGTTATACCCAAACGACCTTGGTGTAATCGATCCAAGATATTGGATCTTATTGATGTAGGAATAACAATTCTGTCGCTGTAAACTAATAAGTTGTCAATTATGCTAAAGTAGTTCCTATACTCATGGAACATCTTCTTTGTTCTTCCTCCTGGACTTTCTTGTAGCCACCCATGTGTACAATATTGTTTAATGAAAATGCACTCTTCGTCATTCGTCTGTGCTTGTCATGTAGGAACAAAGGAGCAGGAGTAGGCCATTCAGCCCATCGAACCTGCCCCGCCATTCAATATGATCATGGCTGATCATCCATTTTAATTCCTTTTTCTCACACTATCCCTATATCCCTTTATGTCATTGATATTTAGAAATCTGTCAATCTTTACTTTAAACATACTCAATGACTGAGCTTCCACAGCTCTCTGGGGTAGAGAATTCCAAAGATTCACAACCCTCTGAGTAAAGAAATTTCTCCTCATCTCTGTCCTAAGTGGCTTCCCCCTTATTTTCAAATTGTGTCCCCTGGTTCTAGACTCCCCAACCAGTGGGAACATCTTACCTGCATCTACCCTGTCTATCCCTTTAAGTATTTTGTAGGTTTCAATGAGATTACCTCTCATTTTTCGAAACTCTAGAGAATACAGGCCCAACTTCCCCAGTCTCTCTTCATAGGAAAGTCCCGCCAACCTGGGAACAAGTCTGGTGAACCTTCGTTGCACTCCCTCTATGGCAATAATATCATTCCTAAGGTAAGGGGACCAAAACTGCACACAGTACTCCAGGTGTGGTCTAACCAATGTTCTATAGAATTGAAGCAAGACTTCACCACTCCTGTACTCAAATCCTCTTGCGATAAAGGCTAACATACCATTAGCCTGCTTAATTGCTTGCTGTACCTGCACATTAGCTTTCAGTGACTTATTGACAAGGACACCCAGGTTATCAGCAAATTTAACAACCACACCTTTGGTCCCTTCATCCAACTCATTGATAGTTGAGGTCCCAGCATTGATCCCTGTGGCACGCCACTCGGCAGATCTTGCCAACCTGAAAATGACCCATTTATGCCGACTCTTTGTTTCCTGTTAGCTAAACAATCCTCTTATTCCAAACTGTAACCTATTAAAACAAAACTGCCCAAATAGGTGTAAGAATGTAGTCAACAACCTTGAGGTCTCATCCAGGGGTACCTGCCAAAACCCACTATTGGCGTGCGTTTTGTAAACATGATGCTCAGAGAGTTTCCATAAACTGTCATCCACTGTAAACATTGGGTGAATCTCACACACTATTGGTTTGTTGAGCTGCATTGAATCCACAAGTATTCACAGAGTTCCACTTGGCTTCGGGACAGGAACCATGGCTGAACACCAGTCCATTGGTTGTGTTACCGGAATGAACACCCATTCTTATGATCTCCTCCAATTGTTCTTGGGCTTCGGCTAATAAGGGATGAGATATTCTTCTTGTTGTGAAGATACACATTAGTTTGGCCCCTTCCTTCAGAGTGATCCAGTACTCCGTCTTTAGTTTTCCGGGCCCTGTGAACAGCTTCAGGAATTCTGTTTGAACGGAATTGTTGACCTTTGTTTGCTTGACTTCGGCTACCTTTTTAATCAACTGCAGTTGTAAGCATGCATTCCTGCTCAGTAAAGAAAATTCTTGATGGTGTAAAACATTTAAAAGGTCTCTACCAGTTGTCTGCCTCGATACTGAAGAGTTACTTGGAGTTTGCCTTTAACTAGGAGTTATGTCCTGTCTGGACCATGCAACTGTATATCTGTCGGTGGCAGGTAATATCTCGTCACCATGACTCTTGGTCAGACAATACTGTGACGCTAGCCCCTGTGTCAAGCATAGAATTCGTGAAGTGTCCATTCACATAGATGTCTGCTGTCCAGAAATCTTGGTCTGGAATACTGATTTCTCCCAAGAACTCTCCTGGTTCTTTGACCTTTCATCAGAACTTTTGATGAAAGGTCACAGACTTGAAATGTTAACTCTGTTCTCTCTCCACAGATGCTGCCAGACCTGCTGAGTATTTCCAGCACTTTTTTTTATTTCAGATTTCCAGCATCTGCAGTATTTTGCTTTTATCTCCTGGTTCTTTCTCCTGTGAATATTTCTGTACTTGGTTCACTGCTGTTTGCGTGAAGCTCTTCTGCTTTGTACCTTTAAGAGCAGAAACGTTGCTGTGGCACATCTTCCCACAGTTTTGCAACGCTTAAAACACTCAGTTTTACTTGTTGGATACTGCTCTTGTCTGTGGATTTTCTTGGAAGGTTTTCCTATTTCATGGGCCTTCTCACCTGTATGTTTTTGTTGTTCCTCAAAGTGTTTCCCTGGCTTTGGCTTAAACAGTTGGATGGGCACTGGACTTTTTCTCATTCCTGGCTTGTCTTCAGCTTGTAGGATGTCCCTATTCTGTTGGCGAAATTCAGCCTGTCTTACAATTTGAATGGCCTTTTCCAGTGTAAGGTCTTCCTTGGATTGCAACAGATCTGATAAGGATTCATCTGCTATGCTGTCTCTGATGAGTTCTGCCTTTAATTTGCTGTATTCGCAACCATCTGCCAGTCTATAAAGGTCATTAATATAGGAGCCTACAGATTCACCAATCATCTGCGCCCACTTATTAAATTTGACTCTTTCCAAGATTTTACTGGTATGGTGATTAAAATATTTATCAAAGGCTTGCAGTACCTCTTTGAATTTATTGGTAGCCTCTTTGATGCCTTGTCGGACAACTATGTGATCTGCAATTGCACCTACTGAATATAGGAGGGTGTTCACTTCAGATTTTATATGGAGTTGCGAAGCAATTCTAAACCTTAGCCAATTTTGAGTCTGATTGGGTCCCTCTTGATTCTGGAAACTCCCCGGCATTCCCAATTTTGTATCAATATTGCTTTCTTAATAGTCTTTTTAGGGTGTTCCCCTTTAAGAAATTCTGCTTGTTTGTTTCTTTTCAGGCTTGATTGCCTTAATGGAGGTTCAGAGCTGTTCTTGAGAGTTCCCTGCTGTTTTAATAGGCTTTTCTAGGGTTTTCCCCTTTCTTTCAGAAATGCAGTGTTTTTTTCAGGTTTGCTTGCCTTAATGGTGGTTTCCCTACTGTTTTCAGGGGTTTCCTGTGCTTCTCAGGGGTTCTCGTGCTTTTCGTGTGTTTCCCACTCTTTGCCCTTGCATTCAGCCAGAGTGAAGGATTGGGGTTCTCCCTGCATTTGTTTTTTACTTTCTGAGAACAATGCCTTTAGAAAAGTACCACAAGCTTTTCAAAGGCTTTTAACATGATCCTGACCATCGGTAGTGTGACTCACCCAATCACTGGATCCTACTTGCAAGCCACTGCTTCTGTTCAGTGGTGCAGCCTGTATTTCTGTGCTCTGACTCACCACAACTGCAGAGCTCTCCACAGACTCTTCTGCAGGTAAGTAGTTTTCTTACTGTACCGGGCTAGTATTTATCTTTAAACTTCTCTTGTTCCTTCCAAAGGTAAGGAGATCTTCAGATTCTCCTTGTCACTTTCAATGTAATTTACCATTGTTTTACCATTGCCACCATGTTGCAAGTTGTTGTACTAGTAGCATTGTAGAGAAAGTCTTAGACTCCAGTAAAGGTTAACCAACAACTCTTTACTATTTACAGTTACTATATACACTCTCCACAAGCCACCTGAGCTAGCATCCTTCGTGCTACTCTACCTTCTTCTTCCCAAGCCTATCTCGTGTGACTGTTACATCATCGCTCATACAGTGGGAGGGGTCTCTCTCACTGTCTTTGATATTAATCCTTTACATCCTTGCACTACTATAGAGTGTTGATGAAGTCTTGACAAAGTCTCCCAGAGGTTTAATGATGTCTCTCAAAAGCCCTCTTCAAACCTCCAGCAGCAAGTGAGCAGTGAAAGATGAGCATGGCATTAAGTAGCTTGAAATCCTCAGCAATGACTTGTTCACTCCTATCCAGCTGGTCGCTGTTAGGAGGTCATTAATTGAACCGTTAGCCACCAAAATGGCATACAGTTTCTTTAATGAGCACTATCAGGTAATTTAATTGTCAGAGCCTTAACGATCCTCTGGGTAGCTGTTGCTATTGAACACTTCAATTCTTCTACCAAGATGCCGCCTCTTGCTAACCGCGGGCTAAATCAGTGTTGCAGCTCAAGATCCCACCTTGGTTACCTTGGAGGCTCTTTAGCTCCTAAAGTATCTGGGGAAAATTGCCCCCATGACCTTTAGGCAGGACAGCAGGAAAATCCTAGCCCTAGGCAGTGCTGTACACACCATAAATGTTTTTCTTGATCGACCTACCTGGAAATATATTTGCATAGTGTAAGAAAAGGCCATCGAGTCAGCTGTTTTTCCAGGATGTGAGTGTCAGAGTTTCTCTCTTGGAGAAACCTGGCTGAATTTTAGTCAAGACTGTGATTCCGAACTTGAGTAGTGTATCCTATCGACTTCTGATCTTCTATTCATTGAAAGTGTTGGACTGTCACAAAATTAATAGATGGAATTGGCCTATTAGGTTCATTGTGACAGCTTATTCTCGGAGTTGATGGATAGCCTTAATATGCACATGGATATTGCTTGAATTAGAACTCATAACAGTTCAGCAACCTGCTAATAACATGGCATTTTAATAAATGCCAAAGTTTACCATGGAAGCATTTTAATTCTGCTTTTGTTCTTTTTTGTTTTGTTTTGGATATAATACATTGTCAATGTCCAATAAGAACATTATCAAATATGGCAGATGTAGAACAGAACAAACCAAACAGAAGCTTTTTTCCCCAATTCTAAAAGAATGCTTCTCAATTTATCAGGCCGACAGCTCAACTCAAAATTATTGGAAAGGTCTAATTATTATTTATGTTACTGATCATAGAAGACTCTTCATAATTGACATGGTTGGTCAGAGGCTAGCTTACTAATGACTTCATATGCCCCTTGCAACACACTCCTAAAAGAGTTGGTGGATATTTTGAAGACATATAAAATAGCAGATAAATAATTAATTGGTAGGCTGTATGCAGGATGAATCCATAACGCAAGACTCCACCAGATGCTACCCACTTTGTAAAATATCAAAACATGAAGCACTCAGTGGTAATGGCAAAGAAATGTTAGGAAATGTAGAGAAAGTTTCTTCCAAGTTTTTCCTTTATGCAGTTTTATAATTCATAATTAGTCGTTTGGTGGTACAGAACTTGAGTATTGCTGGAAATTGAGACATGATGTTGAAACTTTTCGTCTTGCACTCATCAGGACAATCCACAAGAATACTAATGTAAGGGAAAACAACGACTTTATACTGTATGAGAAGTGAGTGCTGATTGGTTGGCAAGTAAACTCTGGTAGAGGCGTTGCCATGGAGAATGCATCAGTTTACGGTGACTGACAGTTAACTGCTTTCTTTGAAATTTAAACCAGGCATCTTGGCTCTGATTGGTCAAGGCATTGCCCTGAGGAATGAACCAGCGAATGGCTGTCACTTATTTTGTTTAGCTGGAACAGGTGCAATTTTGCAAAGAACAGGGCCCTGTGTATTAATATTTGTAGCTTCCAGTATGCGCAAATGCGCCACACTGCGAGCCCTACTGACAATCTTAAATTGGTGGTCAGCATAATTCATAGCACACTTTTGCTAAGAATTACGCTGACAACCAATGTACGATTGTTAGACTATTAATTTACAATTCATAAAGTCACAGAATCATACAGCACAGAATGAGGCCACTTGGCTCTTCAGGCCTTTGCTGTCTCTTTGAAGGAGCTATCCAATTAGTCCCACTCCCCTGCTCTTTCCCCCACCCTGCAATTCTTTCTCCTTCAAGTATTTATCCAATTGCCTTTTGAAGGCTACTACTGAATCTGTGTCCACCAGCCTATCAGGCAGCACATCTCAAATCATAACCACTCGTTGCATATAAAAGTTTTTCCTCAAGTTGCCTCTGATTCTTCTGCCAATCATCTTAAATATGTGCCCTCTAGTTTTTGATCCTTCAGCCATTTCTTTATTTACTCTATCTCAACTCTTCATGATTTTAAACCCCTCTATCAAGTCTCCTCTCAGCCCTCTCTGCTCTCTGAAGAACAACCCCAGCTTCTCCAGTCTGTCCATTAAACTATAAGCCTTCATCTCTGGAAACATTCTCGTAAATCTTTTCTGTATCCTCCCTAAATCCTTCACATCCTTCCTAAAGAGTGATGCTCAGAATTGGACACAATACTGTAATTGGGGCCAAACTAGTATTTCATGTAGGTTTAACATAACTTTCTGGCTTTTGTGCTCTATGCCTCTATTCATAAAGCCTAGGATCTCATATACACTTTACTAACTGCTTTGTGTTATGCCCAGAAAAGACATATATTCCTAACCTTTAAGATACAAACTTTATTCAATGTGGACTCTTTGAAATTGTCTTTTCCTTTAAAAAAAAAGTGGACAATGTACTGCAAAGATGGCTGCCAAAGGTCAGATAACCTGGCCTGTGTATTCAAAAACTACCTCACTGTCTCATCCGGCATTGACTTAGGCACCGAAAACGACAACGGCAAACCAAGCCCAGTCGACCCTGCCAAGTCCTCCTTACTAACATCTAGGGGCTTGTGCCAAAGTTGGCAGAGCTGTCCCACACACTAGTCAAGCAGCAGTCTGAAATAGTCATACTAACCGAATCATACCTTACGGACAATGTCCCAGACACCACCATCACCATCCCTGGGTACGTCCCGTTCCACCGGCAGAACAGAGCCAGCCGAGGTGGCAGCACACTGGTATAGAGTTGGGAGGGAGTTGCCCTGGGAGTCCTCAACATCGACTCCAGATCCCATGAAGTCTCACGGCATCAGGTCAAATATGGGCAAGGTAATCCTGCTGATTACCACCTATCACCCCCCTCAGCTGATGAATCAGTACTCCTCCATGTTGAACACCACTTGGAAGAAGCACTGAGGATAGCAAAGGCACATAATTTACTCTGGGAGGAGGACTTCAATGACCATCACCAAGAGTGGCTCAGTAGCACCATTACTGTCTGAGCTGGCCGAGTCCTGAAGGACATCGTTGCAGCAGGTGGTGGGGGAACCAAGAGAGAAAAACATATTTGACCTCATTCTCACCAATCTGCCTGTCACAGATGCATCAGTCCATGACAATATTGGTAGGAGTGACCATAGCACAGTCCTTGTGGAGACGAAGTCCCGCCTTCACATTGAGGATACCATCCAGCGTGTTGTGTGGCACTGCCACTGTGCTAAATGGGATAGATTTTGAATAAATGTAAAATTGGGCATCCATGAGGCGCTGTGGGCCATCAGCAGCAACATAATTATATTCAACCACAATCTGCAACCTCATTACCTGGCATATCCCTAACTCTATCATTATCATCAAGCCAAGGGACCAACCCTGGTTCAATGTAGAGTAGGGGAGCATTATACAGCAACACCAGACATACCTCAATACAAGGTATCAACCTGAGAGCGGGAAACAGTGAGAGCTGGAGCATAAAGAGACTGGGAGAGAGAGAGAGTTCACTCAGACAGCGGGAAACAGCGAGAGCGGAGCCGGAGTATAAAGAGACCGGGAGAGAGAGAGAGTTCACGCAGATAGCGGGAAACAGCAAAAGTGAAGCTGGAGTATAAAGAGACCGGGAGAGAGAGAGAGTTCACTCAGACAGCGGGAAACAGCGAGAGCGCAGCTGGAGTATAAAGAGACCGGGAGAGAGAGAGAGAGTTCACTCAGACAGCGGGAAACAGCGAGAGTGGAGCCGGAGTATAAAGAGACTGGGAGAGAGAGGGAGAAAGTTCACTCAGACAGCGGAAAAGAGCGAAATCGGAGCCAGAGTATAAAGAGACCGGGAGAGAGAGAGAGTTCACTCAGAAAGCGGGAAACAGCGAGAGCAGAGCCGGAGTATAAAGAGACCGGGAGAGAGAGAGAGAGTTCACTCAGACAGCGGAAAAGAGCGAAATCGGAGCCAGAGTATAAAGAGACCGGGAGAGAGAGAGAGTTCACTCAGACAGCGGGAAACAGCGAGAGCAGAGCCGGAGTATAAAGAGACCGGGAGAGAGAGAGAGAGTTCACTCAGACAGCGGGAAAGAGCGAGAGCGGAGCCGGAGTATAAAGAGACCGGGAGAGAGGGAGAGAGTTCACTCAGACAGCGGGAAAGAGCGAGAGCGGAGCCAGAGTATAAAGAGACCGGGAGAGAGAGAGAGTTCACTCAGACAACGGGAAAGAGCGAGAGCGGAGCCGGAGTATAAAGAGACCGGGAGAGAGAGAGAAAGTTCACTCAGACAGTGGGAAAGAGCGAGAGCGGAGCCGGAGTATAAAGAGACCGGGAGAGAGAGAGAGTTCACTCAGACAACGGGAAAGAGCGAGAGCGGAGCCGGAGTATAAAGAGACCGGGAGAGAGAGAGAGTTCACTCAGACAGCGGGAAAGAGCGAGAGCGGAGCCGGAGTATAAAGAGACCGGGAGAGAGAGAGAGAGTTCACTCAGACAGCGGGAAAGAGCGAGAGCGGAGCCGGAGTATAAAGAGACCGGGAGAGAGAGAGAAAGTTCACTCAGACAGTGGGAAAGAGCGAGAGCGGAGCCGGAGTATAAAGAGACCGGGAGAGAGAGAGAGAGTTCACTCAGACAGCGAGAAAGAGCGAAATCGGAGCCAGAGTATAAAGAGACTGGGAGAGAGAGAGAGTTCACTCAGACAGCGGGAAAGAGCGAGAGCGGAGCCGGAGTATAAAGAGAGAGGGAGAGAGAGAGAGAGTTCACTCAGACAGCGGGAAAGAGCGAGAACGGAGCCGGAGTATAAAGAGACCGGGAGAGAGAGAGAGTTCACTCAGACAGCGGGAAAGAGCGAAATCGGAGCCAGAGTATAAAGAGACCGGGAGAGAGAGAGAGTTCACTCAGACAGCGGGAAAGAGCGAAATCGGAGCCAGAGTATAAAGAGACCGGGAGAGAGAGAGAGTTCACTCAGACAGCGGGAAACAGCGAGAGCGGAGCCGGAGTATAAAGAGACCGGGAGAGAGAGAGAGTTCACTCAGACAGCGGGAAACAGCGAGAGCGGGAAAGAGCGGGATTTCACTCAGACAGCGCCGGAGGTTTGAAAAATAATCAATAGTGACATCACAGGAAAGCTGCAAGGTGATTGGTTGGTGAGTAACAGCTGTTAGGGAATAACTCTAAATAGCTGGGATCATAACTAAAGTATAGAAAGGTCTTCAGTTCTTTTTAATATAGTAGGTCGTGTTTTTTTGGAGGGAAATCAAGGTACCTGGTGTAAATCTAATTTTTGGGTAAGTTAAGGGGGTTAAAACAGAGTGAAAAAAAGACAAAGCCTGACATCACAGAAAAACCCGAAGTTCATTGGTTGGTAAGTAACTGCTAGAATTACCTATTCTAAGTTGATTTCAGATTAAAGGTGAACAGGAGAAATATTTTACAGATTAAAAACTAAAGACCAGTCGGAAATTTAAAAAACGAATTAAAATCAAATTAAATAAAATAGAGATGCGGGGCCAGGCGATGTGTTGTACCTGCATGATGTAGGAGCTGGTGGACCCCATTGTGGTGCCTAGTGACCACGTCTGTAGCAAGTGTTGGCTGCTCGAAGAACTCCGGCTCAGAGTTGATGAGCTGGAGTCTGAGCTTTGGACACTGCAACACATTAGGAAGGGGGAGAGTTACCTGGACACTGTGTTTCAGGAGGCAGTCACACCCCTTCGATTAACTACCTTGAATTCAGCCAGTGGTCAAGGACAGGAGGGTGTGACTATGAATGAGGCAGGTAGAGGGATCCAGGAGGTAGTACTGCAGGAGCCTCAGCCCTTGTCCTTGTCCAACAGTTTCGCGATTCTTGCTCCCTGTGTGGACGAGAGCAGGGACTGTAGGGAGGATGAACAAACTGACCACAGCACCGTGGTACAGGGAGCCATTCAAGTGGGGGGAGAAAAGAGAAACGTAATCGGGGATAGTATCGTTAGGGGCATAGACACTGTTCTGTGGCCAGGATCGAGAGTCCCGAAGTCTCTGTTGCCTACCTGGTGCCACGGTTCAGGATATCTCATCTGGGCTGCAGAGGAACTTGAAGTGGGAGGGGAAAGATCCAGTTGTCGTGGTCCACGTAGGTACCAACGATATAGGTAGAACGAGGTTAGAGGTTCTGCTGAGGGAATATGAGCAGCTAGAGGCTAAATTAAAAAGCAGAACCAAAAAGGTAATAATCTCCGGATTACTATCTGAGCCACGAGCAAATTGGCAAAGGGTCAATAAGATTAAAGAGGTAAATGCGTGACTCAAAGATTGGTGTGGCAGAAATGGGTTCAAATTCGTGGGACATTGGCACCAGTACTGGGGAAGGAGGGAGCTGTTCCGATGGGACGGGCTCCACCTGAATCATGCTGGGACCAGAGTCCTGGTGAATCGCATAACTAGGGCTGTGGATAGGGCTTGAAACTAAATAGTGGGGGTGGGGCGGGGGGGGGGGGGTAGGAGGGTTCAGTTGCATGGAAAAACAGGAAGTTAAAGGAGAAGGTAGGAGTGCAGGTTAGTGGTGAGGCTGATTGTTACCAAACTGCAAGAAGTATACTGGTTAAACCAGAAGAGAGAAATAATAAACAGGTGAATAAAGCATCAGTGCTGAGGGACAGGTTAGGGGGTATAGCCCAAATAAGAGTTCTATATACAAATGCACGGAGTGTAAGGAATAAACTAGATGAGGTGATTTCAACTTCCCTAATATTGACTGGGACTGCCTTAGTGCTAAGGGATCAGATGGGGAAGAATTTGTTAAGTGTGTCCAGGATAGTTTTCTGAAGCAGTTTGTGGATGGCCCTACTAGAAAAGGGGCTACACTCGACCTCCTCTTAGGAAATGAGGCTGGGCAGGTGGTTGATGTGTCAGTGGGGGAGCACTTTGGGACCAGTGACCAAAACCCTATTAGCTTCAAGATCGTTATGGAAAAGGATAGGACTGGTCCTCAGGTTGAAGTAAGGGTAGCTAGGGAGAGAGTAAGTCCCTTTAAGGATCAGTGTGGTAATCTATGTGTGGAGCCACGGGAAATGGGCGAGGTCTTTAATGAATATTTCTCGTCCGTATTTATCGTGGAGAAGGTCATGGAAGCTAGTGAGTTCAAGGGAGGGAACAGCGATATCCTGGAGCATATCAACATTACAAAGGAGGAGGTGTTGGAGGTTTTGAAGCGCATTAAGGTGGATAAATCCCCAGGGCCTGACCAGGTGTATCCTAGGATGCTATGGGAAGCAAGGGAGGAGATTGCTGGGGCCCTGGCAGAGATTTCTGTATCATCGTTAGCTACAGGTGAGGTACTAGAAGACTGGAGGATAGCTAATGTTGTGCCTTTATTTAAGGAGGACAGCAGGGATAAGCCAGGGAACTACAGGCCGGTGAGCCTTACATCAGTGGTGGGAAAATTATTGGAAGGGATTCTGGGAGACACGATTTATATGCATTTGGAAAAGCAAGGTCTGATTAGGGATAGTCAGCATGGCTTTGTGCATGGGAAATCACGTCTCACAAATTTGATTGAGTTTTTTGAGGAGGTGACCAAGAGGATTGACGAGGGCAGGGCGGTGGACGTTGTCTACATGGATTTTAGCAAGGCTTTTGACAAGGTCCCACATGGTAGGCTGGTCCAGAAGGTTCGAACACATGGGATCCAGGGTGAGCTAGCCAATTGGATACAAAATTGGCTTGGTGATAGGAGGCAGAGGGTGGTAGTGGAGGGTTGTTTTTCAGATTCGAGGCCGGTGACCAGTGGTGTGCCGCAGGGATCGGTGCTGGGCCCTCTGTTATTTGTCATGTTCAGTTCAGAGATACAGCACTGAAACATGCCTTTCGGCCCACCGAGTCTGTGCCGACCATCAACCACCCATTTATACTAATCCCATATTCCTACCACATCCCCACCTGTCCCTATATTTCCCTACCACCTACCTATATTAGGGGCAATTTATAATAGCCAATTTACCTATCAACCTGCAAGTCTTTGGCATGTGGCAGGAAACCGGAGCACCCGGAGAAAACCCACGCAGACAAAGGGAGAACTTGCAAACTCCACACAGGCAGTACCCAAAATTGAACCTGGGTCGCTGGAGCTGTGAGGCTGCAGTGCTAACTACTGCGCCACTGTGCCACCCACATATATATTAATGACTTGGATGTGAATGTAAGGGGCATGATTAGTAAGTTTGCAGATGACACCAAAATTGGTGGTATAGTGGACAGTGAAGAAGGTTGTCTAAGGTTACAACAGGATCTCGATCAACTGGGAAAGTGGGCAAGGGATTGGCAAATGGAATTTAACGCAGACAAGTGTGAAGTGATGCATTTTGGCAAGTTAAACCAAGGCAGGACATATACAGTGAATGGCAGGGCCCTGGGGAGTGCTGTTGAACAGAGAGACCTTGGGGTGCAAGTACATAGTTCCCTGAAAGTGGCAACACTGGTAGACAGGGTGGTGAAGAAGGCATATGGCATGCTTGCCTTCATCGGCCGAGGCATTGAGTACAAGAGTTGGGACGTCATGTTACAGTTGTACATAACGTTGGTTTGGCCGCATTTGGAGTACTGTGTGCAGTTCTGGTCGCCGCACTACAGGAAAGATGTGATTAAGCTCGAGAGGGTGCAGAAAAGATTCACAAGGATGTTGCCTGGTTTGGAGGGCTTGAGTTATAAAGAGAGATTGGATAGGCTGGGTCTGTTTTCCCTGGAGTGAAGGAGGCTGAGAGGGGACATGATAGAGATATATAAAATTATGAGAGGCATAGATAGGGTAGATAGCCAGAGTCTGTTTCCCATGGTAGGGGTGACTAAAACTATAGGGCATAGATTTAAAGTGAGAGGGAGGAGGTTTAAAGGGGATCAAAGGGGTAAATTTTTCACACAAGAATAGTGGGTATTTGGAATGAGCTGCCAGAGGAGGTGGTGGAGGCAGGAACAGTAACTTGAATGAGAAAGGCATAGAGGGATATGGAATTAATGTAGGCAGGTGGGATTAGTATAGACAGGCATTATGGTCGGCATGGACGCGGTGGGCTGAAGGGCCTGTTTCTATGCTGTACGACTCTATGAACTGCAGGCGCAAATTCAAATGGAAGATGATGATGTGGTGACCATTGCGGAGACGTGGCTGCAGGAACTAAATATACCTGGTTATAAAGTTTACAGGAGGGACAGGGAAAATGGCAGAGGGGGTGGAGCAGCCTTACTGATTAGAAATAATATCACCTCATCGGTGAGGGAGGATATAACGAGGGGAAAGCATCCAGTGGAGACCTTATGGGTGGAATTGAGGAACAGAAATATATAAAACTGTAATAGGTTGTGTATAGACCCCCTGGTAGCAGTTTTGAGGTGTTAGATTGTATAAATGCACAAATTAGGCAAGTGTGTAACAAAGGCAGAGAACAAAGAACATTACAGCACAGGAACAGGCCATTCGGCCCTCCAAGCCTGCGCCGATCTTGATGCCTGCCTAAACTATCACCTTGTGCACTTCCGGGGCCCATATCCCTCTATTCCCATCCTATTCATGTATTTGTCAAGATGTCTCTTAAACGTGGCTATTGTATCTGCTTCCACCACCTACCCGAGCAGCAAGTTCCAGGCACTCACCACCCTCTGTGTAAAAAAACTTGCCTCGCACATCCCCTCTAAACTTTGCCCCTCTCACCTTAAACCTATGTCCCCTAGTAACTGACTCTTCCACCCTGGGAAAAAGCTTCTGACTATCCACTCTGTCCATGCCGCTCATAACTTTGTAAACCTCTATCATGTCGCCCCTCCACCTCCGTCGTTCCAGTGAAAACAATCTGAGTTTTTCCAACCTCTCCTCATAGCTAATGCCCTCCACACCAGGCAACATCCTGGTAAACCTCTTCTGTACCCTCTCCAAAGCCTCCACGTCCTCCTGGTAGTGTGGCGACCAGAATTGCACGCAATATTCTAAGTGTGGCCTAATTAAAGTTCTGTACAGCTGCAACATGACTTGCCAATTTTTATACTCTATGCCCCGACTGATGAAGGCAAGCATGCCATATGCCTTCTTGACTACCTTATCCACCTGCGTTGCCACTTTCAGTGACCTGTGGACATGTACGCCCAGATCGCTCTGCCTATCAATACTCCTTAGGGTTCTGCCATTTACTGTATACTTCCCACCTGCATTAGACCTTTCAAGATGCATTACCTCACATTTGTCCGGATTAAATTCCATCTGCCCAAGTCTCCAACCGATCTATATCCTGCTGTATCCTCTGACAATCCTCATCATTATCCGCAACTCCACCAACCTTTGTGTCGTCCGCAAACTTAATAATCAGACCAGCTACATTTTCCTCCAAATCATTTATATATATTACAAACAGCAAAGGTCCCAGCACTGATCCCTGCGGAACACCACTAGTCACATTCCTCCATTCAGAAAAACACCCATCCACTGATACCCTCTGTCTTCTATGACCGAGCCAGTTCTGTATCCATCTTGCCAGCTCACCTCTGATCCCGTGTGACTTCACCTTTTGTACCAGTCCGCTATGCGGGACCTTGTCAAAGGCTTTACTAAAGTCCATATAGATAACATCCACTGCCCTTCCTTCATCAATCATCTTCGTCACTTCCTCAGACACGACCTCCCCTTCACTGTGGGGCGGCGCAGTGGTTAGCACCGCAGCCTCACAGCTCCAGCAACCCGGGTTCAATTCTGGGCACTGCCTGTGTGGAGTTTGAAAGTTCTCCCTGTGTCTGCGTGGGTTTCCTCCGGGTGCTCCGGTTTCCTCCCACATGCCAAAGACTTGCAGGTTGATAGGTAAATTGGCCATTATAAATTGCCTTTAGTGTAGGTAGGTGGTCGGGAAATATAGGGACAGGTGGGGATGTGGTAGGAATATGGAATTAGTGTAGGATTAGTATAAATGGGTGGTTGATGGTCGGCACAGACTCGGTGGGCCGAAGGGCCTGTTTCAGTGCTGTATCTCTAAATAAAAATTTAAAAAACCATGCTGTCTCTCACTAATAAGTTTGTTTGTTTCCAAATGGGAGTAAATCCTGTCCCGAATAATCCTCTCTAATAGTTTCCCTACCACTGACGTAAGGCTCACTGGCCTATAATTTCCTGGATTATCGTTGCCACCCTTCTTAAACAAAGGAACAACATTGGCTATTCTCCAGTCCTCTGGGACCTCACCTGTAGCCAATGAGGATGCAAAGATTTCTGTCAAGGCCCCAGCAATTTCCTCCCTTGCCTCCCTCAGTATTCTAGGGTAGATTCCATCAGGCCCTGGGGACTTATCTACCTTAATGCTTTGCAAGACACCCAACACCTCCTCCTTTTGATAATGAGGTGACTGAGACTATCTACACTCCCTTCCTTAGGCTCATCATCCACCAAGTCCTTCTCTTTGGTGAATACTGATGCAAAGTACTCATTTAGCACCTCGCCCATTTCCTCTGGCTCCACACATAGATTCCCATCTCTGTCCTTGAGTGGGCCAACCCTTAGACAGGGGAATGTCTATGGATGTTATTTATATGGACTTCCAGAAGGCATTTGATAAAGTCCCACATAAGAGATTGTTAACTAAGGTAGAAGCCCATGGAGTTGAGGGCAAATTATTGACATGGTTAGGAAGTTGGTTGAGTGGTAGGTGACAGAGAGTGGGGATGATGGGTAAGTACTCCGATTGGCAGGATGTGACTAGTGGTGTCCCGCAGGGATCTGTGCTGGGGCCTCAATTATTCACATTATTCATTAACGACTTGGATGATAGCATAGTAAGTTATATATCCAAATTTGCTGATGATACAAAGTTAGGCGGCATTGTAGACAGTCTAGATGGTAGCATAAAATTGCAAAGAGATATTGACAGACTAGGTGAGTGGGCAAAACTGTGGTAGATGGATTTCAATGCAGGCAAGTGTGAGATTTTCCATTTTGGACCGAAAAAGGATAGAGCAGGGTACTTTCTAAATGGGAAGAGGTTAAGTACAGTGGATGTCCAAAGAGACTTGGGAGGTTCAGGTGCATAGATTTTTAAAATGCCACGAGAAAGTGCAGAAAATAATCAAAAAGGCTAATGGAATGCTAGCCTTTATATCTAGAGGATTGGAGTATAAAGACACAGAGGTTATGCTGCAGCTGTACAAAACCCTGGTTAGACCCCACTTGGAGTACTGTGAGCAGTTCTGGGCACCACACCTTAGGAAGGATATATTGGCTTTGGAGGGAGTGCAACGTAGGTTTACAAGAATGATACCTGGACTACAGGGGTTAAGTTACGAGGAGAGATTACACAAATTAGGCCTGTTTTTGCTAGAATTTAGAAGGTTAAGGGGTGATCTGATCGAAGTCTTCAAGATATTAACAGGAAAAGACAGGCTAGATAAAGATAAACTATTTCCACTGGTTGGAGATTCTAAAACTAGGGGGCATAGTCTAAAAATTAGGACCAGACTGTTCAGGAGAGATGTTAGGAAGCACTTCTTCACGCAAAGGGTGGTAGAGGTTTGGAACTCTCTCCCACAAACAGCAGTTGAAGCCAGAACAGTTGTTAATTTTAAATCTGAGATAGATTGATTTTTGTGAAGCAAAGATATTAAGGGATATGGGCCAAAGGCAGGTATATGGAGTTAGGCCGCGGATCAGCCATGATCTCATTGAATGGTGGGACAGGCTCGAGGGGCTGAATGGCCTACTCCAGTTTCTATCTTCCTATGTTCCTATGGTGAAGCTACAACCCAGGACTACTTGCATGCCAAATAATGGAAGCAGCATGTGATATGCAGAGCTACGCAATCCCACAACTAAGGGATCAGATCTAAGCTCTGCAGTCCTGCCACATCCAGTCATGAATGGTGGTGGACAATTATGCAACTAACTGGAGGAGGTGACTCCACAAATTTCCCCATCCTCAATGATGGGGGAGTCCAGCACATCAGTGAAAATGTAAGGCTGAAGCATTTGCAACAATCTTCAGCCAGAAGTACTGAGTGGATGATCCATCTCTGCCTCCTCCTACAGGCCCCAGCATCACAGGTGCCAGACGTCATCCAATTCGATTCACTCCACGTGATGTCAAGAAACAACTGAAGGCACTGGATCCTGAAAAGGCTATGGGCCCTGACAATATTCCGGCAATAGTACTGAAAACCTGTGCTCCAGAACTTGCGGCACCCCTAGCCAAGCTGTTCCAGTGCAGCTACAACACTGGCATCTACCCGGCAATATGGAAGATTGCCCAGGTATGTCCTGTACACAAAAAGCAGGACAAATCCAACCTGGCCAATTACCACCTCATCAGTCTACTCTCGATCGTCAGTAAAGGTGATGGAAGGTATCGTCAACAGTGCTATCAAGTGGCACTTGCTTAGCAATAAGCTTCTCACTGACGCTCAGTTTGGGTTCCGCCAGGGCCACTCAGTTCCTGATCTCATTACAGCCTTGGTTCAAACATGGACAAAAGAGCTGAACTCAAGAGGTGGTGAGAGTGACTGCCCTTGACATCAAGGCAGCATTTGACAGAGTATGACATCAAGGAGCCCTAGCAAAACTGGAGTCAATGGGAATCAGGGAGAAAACTCTCTGCTGGTTCGAGTCATACCTAGTGCAAAGGAAGATGGCTGTGGTTGTTGGAGGTCAATCATCTGAGCTCCAGGACATCACTGCAGGCGTTCCTCAGGGTAGTGTCCTAGGCCCAACCATCTTCAGCTGCTTCATCAATGATCTTCCTTCAATCATAAGGTCAGAAGTAGGGATGTTCGCTGATCATTGCACAATGTTCAGCACCATCCGTGACTCCTCAAATACTGAAGCAGTCTGTGTAGAAATGCAGCAAGACCTGGATAATATCCAGGCTTGGGCTGATAAGTGGCAAGTAACATTTGTGCCACACAAGTGCCAGGCAATGACCATCTCCAACAAGAGAGAATCTAACCATCGCCCCTTGACATTCAATGGCATTACCATTGCTGAATCCTCCACTATCAACATCCTCGGGGCTACAATTGACCAGAAACGGAACTGGATTTGCCATATAAATACTGTGGCTACAAGAGCAGGTCAGAGGCTAGGAATCCTGCAGCGAGTAACTCACCTCCTGACTCCCCAAAGCCTGTCCACCATCTACAAGGTACAAGTCAGGAGTGTGATGGAATACTCTCCACTTGCCTGGATGGGTGCAGCTCCAATAACACTCAAGAAGCTCGACGCCATCCAGGACAAAGCAGCCCGCTTGATTGGCACACCATCTACAAACATTCACTCCCTCCACCACCGACACACAGTGGCAGCAGTGTGTACCATCTACAAGATACACTGCAGCAAAGCACCAAGGCTCCTTCGACAGCACCTTCCAAACCCGCGACCTCTACCACCTCGAAGGACAAGAGCAGCAGATGCATGGGAACATCACCACCTGCAAGTTCCCATCCAAATCACACACCATTCTGACTTGGAACTATATTGCCGTTCCTTCACTGTCGCTGGGTCAAAATCCTGGAACTCCCTTCCGAACAGCACTGTGGGTGTACCTACCTCACATGGACTGTAGCAGTTCAAGAAGGCAGCTCACCACCACCTTCTCAAGGGCAATTAGGGATGGGCAATAAATGCTGGCATAGCCAGTGACGCCCACATCCCAATAATGAATTTAAAAAAAAATTCTGACTTGGAACTATATCGCCTTTTCTTCACTGTTGCTGGGTCAAACTCCTGGAACTCCCTTCCTAACAGCACTGTGGGTATACCTACCCCACATGGACTGCAGTGGTTCAAGGAGGTGGCTCACTACCACCTTCTCAAGGGCAATTCAGGATGGGCAATAAATGCTGTCCTAGCTAGAGACACTCACATCCCATGAATGAAAAAAATGACAAAAGGATTCATTCCAGACTAAGAGTTGTTAACTACACCCATGCTGAAACCATCAGGAATGGAATTGTTTTCTTCTGAGACAAAGAAGGTGTGAAGTCGCCACATCATAACAGAATGGTACCCATCCAGACATCAACAGATAACCATGGAGGCCACATCTTGGTCCTTTGTGTGGTCACACCAGGGGAGAAGGCCATGTGTCAATTAACATAAATGCTAATGTGATGGATTTTGACCTTTATCGGTAGCCCTCTGGAGAGAGGAGACACCACAATAACATCACAGAAAGCTGTCTAGCCATGGGCTATGGAAGGATCCAGCCAGGCAAGACTAAGCCCTGCTGCTAATTCTACACTTAGACTTGCTGTAGCAGAGAACTGAAAGTGAACACCAGTCTGAGGTCTTAACCACCAGAAATCTACAACACTTCAACACATTTAAGACTACAAACACCCAAACCTGCATCTTTAAAAGAGACTGTCCTTCTGAGAAGATTCAACAGGTTTACCATAAACCATGAACAACTACCTCGCTTTAAACCACTTAGTCTTTTCCTCTCTATCTTTTCTTGTGTGTGCATATGTGAATGAATGTGTGAATGAGTGAGGTTGCGACCATTTTGGGAATATTGTTTAATAAATAGTTACTTTTTTTAACCTACAAGAAAACCTGTCATTTGTCGGTTTACTTGACCCTAAAAATACTCAGGGGCTAACTCATCATTTTAAACAAAACACAATTGTGGTCAGCTGGGAGGTGAACAGTGGGAACCACCCACACTCCTTCACATCTGTCCACAACATTTGTTAACCTGTCCTGCCACCTTCAAAGATTTGTGCACAGACACCCCCAGGTCTCTCTTCTTGCACCCCCTTTAAAATTGGACTATTTAGCTTGTATTGTCTCTTCTCATTCTTCCTACTAAAAAGTATCACCTTATACTTTTCTACGTTGAATTTTATCTGTTATGTGTCAATCCATTCCACCAGCCTGTCTATGTCCTCTTGAAATCTATTCCTCATTATTTACTATACTTCCAAGTTTTGTGCCATCTGCAAATTTCAAAATTGTGCCCTGTACTCCCAAATCCCAAGTCATTAATGTATATTAAAAAAGCAGTGGTCTTGGTACTGAACCTTTCGAAACTCCACTACATACCTCCCTCCAGTTTGACAAACAGCCATCACCCCAACCTAAAAAGCCAAATACTGCAGATGCTGGAAAGCTGAAATAAGAACAGAAAATGCTGGAAATACACAGCAGGTCAGGCAGCATCTGTGGAGAAACAGTCAACATTTCAGTTCTGCCGAGACGTCATTGACCTGCAACATTAACTCTGCAATTGAGGTACAAAATGATGTTCGAGAACATCAAACTTCAACATTTTTGGCACTTCTTGGGCTATGTTTCACTTTTGTTCTACGAGGTATTTAGAAGTCTAGAAAGGATTCATGAACCATTGTCACAATGCCCCAAAAGCCAGACATGTATTAATTATCGTTTTCAAACAAAGCAGGTACACACGATAGGGGAAGAAGAGAAAATATTATAAAGAAAGAAAAATTTATATCAGTGAGCCGCCAAAGTGAGTCACTAATAACAGGATTGAGACTATCCTATTGGTGAGGATTGAGTTACACAAGTAAAGCAAGTTTGGGTTAATAACTACTGAAATATTTACATAATTCAGGGCCCCATGAAACATGTCTGTTCTGTGTCTGGAGCTGAATTTTAATCAGTGAGTAGCAGAAGACTCCGCTTACTTTCAATGATAATTATTCTGCTTAATGATGAGATGCAGAGTGAAGTGGAGAGAAAAATTAATTACTCAGTGCAAGGTTTGTATACTGCACTCGTTTTAATGAGATGTACACCTCTTTAAGAATGCCAAGCACTCTATACAATTGGGACCTAGACAGGGTAACCTGTCGACCTCAGTTGATTTATAATGGTTTTAAAGCACAAGCTCTGTGTAATCTTTTTGCTCTGCAGCCATGCTTTGCTAGTTGCTTTTGCAGCCTCCTCTAGGTACGTTAAACCAAAAGACATACTGATAAACAACTGGACAAGAACTAGAGGCAATGAAATGTTCCAGTAATCATAAGTTAATTATTCTACAATATACTTGATATAATAGCCAAACAATTATTCATTGCTCAGTGTGACAGTCATGATACGTGGGGTTGATGTTTATCTTCAGCACCTGAGTGATAATCTGGCAGAGTGGATCACATGAACAAATGAATTAAGACCAGGAGTAGGCCGCTCAGCCCCTCGAGCCTGCTCCACCATTCAACAAGATCATGGCTGATCTGACTGTAGCCTCAACTCCACATTTCCACCTACCCCCAATAACCATTCACCCCATTGCTTATCAAGAATCTATCTACCCCTGCCTTAAAAATATTCACAGACTCTGCTTCCACTGCCTTTTGAGGAAGAGAATTCCAAACACTCAGCCGTCTGAGAGAAAAAAATTGTCCTCACCTCTGTCTTAAATGGGCGACCCCTGATTTTAAACAGTGACCCCTCGTTCTAGATTCTCCCACAAGGGGAAACATCCTTTCCACATCCACCCTATAAAGACCCATCAGAATCTTAAATGTTTCAATCAAGTCACCTCTGACTCTTCTAAACTCCAGCGATACAAGCCCAGCCTGTCCAACCTTTCCGAATAAGACAACCCGCCCACTCCAGGTATCCGTCCAGTAAACCTTCTCTGAACTGCTTCCAATGCATTTATAACCTTCCTTAAATAAGGAGACCAATACTGTACACAGTACTCCGGATATGGTCTCACCAATGCCCTGTATAAATGAAGCATAAACTCCCTACTTTTGTCTTCAATTCCCTTGCAATAAACAATAACATTCTATTAGCTTTTCTAATTACTTGCTGTGCCTACATACTAACCTTTTGCGATTCATGCACTAGGACACCCAGATCTCTCTGCATCTCAGAGTTTTGCAATCATTTAGATAATATGCTTCTTTTTTATTCTTCCTGCCAAAATGGACAATTTCACATTTTCCAACATAATACTCCATTTTCCAGATCTTTGCCCACTCACTTAACTAATCTATATCCCTTTGTAGCCTCCTTATGTCCTAGTCACAACCTGCTTTCCTACCTATCTTTATCATAGAGGCATAGAGTTATACAACACAGAAACAGGCCCTTCGGCCCATCATGTCCATGCCGGCCATCAAGCACCTATCTATTCTAATCCCATTTTCCAGCACTTGGCCCATAGCCTTGTATGCTATGGTGTTTCAAATGCTCATCTAAATACATCTTAAATGTTGTGAGGGTTCCTGCCTCTACAACCCCTTCAGGCTGTGTGTTCCAGATTCCAGCCACCCTCTGGGTGAAAAAACTTTTTCCTCAAATTCCCTCTAACCCTCCTGCCCCTTACCTCAAATCTATGTCCCCTGGTTATTGATCCCTCTGCTAAGGGAAAAGGTTTCTTCCCATCTACCCTATATATGCCCGTCATAATTTTGTATACCTCTAACAGGTCTCCCCTCAGCCTTCTCTGCTCTAAGGAAAACAACCATCCTGTCTCCCTTCATAGCGGAAATGCTCCAGCTCAGGCAACATCCTGGTGAATCTCCTCTGCACCCTCTCCAGTGCAATCGCATCCTTCCTATAGTGTGGTGACCAGAACTGTACACAGTACTCCAGCTGTGGCCTAACTAGCATTTTATACAGCGCCATCATAACCTCCCTGCTCTTATATTCTATGCCTCGGCTGATAAAGGCAAGGATCCCATATGCCTTCCAAATCACCTTATCTACCTGTGCTGCACACCAAGGTCCCTCTGACCCTCTGTACTTCCTAGGGTCCTACCATCCATTGTATATTCTCTTGCCTTGTCGGTCCTCCCAAAATGCATCACCTCACACTTCTCGGGATTAAATACCATTTGCCACTGCTCCGCCCATCTTACCAGTCCATCTATCTCATCCTGTAATCTAAGGATTTCCTCCTCACTATTTACGACATCACCAATTTTTCTGTCATCTGTGAACTTACTGATCATACCTCCTATAGTCACGTCTAAATCATTAATGTACACTACAAACAGCATGGGTCCCAACAACTATCCCTGTGGTACACCACTGGTCACAGGCTTCCAATTGCAAAAACAACCCTCGACCATCACCCTCTGCCTCCTGCCACTAAGCCAATTTTGGATCCACTTTGCCAAATTGCTCTGGATCCCATGGGCTCTGACCTTCTTAACCAATCTTCCATGCGGGACCTTATCAAAAGCCTTACTGAAGTCCATGTAGACTACATCAACTGCTTTACCCTCATCTACACATCGAGTCACCTCCTTGAAAAATTCAATCAAGTTTGTTTCACATGATCTCCACCTGACAAACCTATGCTGACTATCCTTGATTAATCCCTGCCTCTCCAAGTGGAGCTTAATCCTGTCGCTCAGAATTTTTTCCAATGGTTTCCCTACCACTGATGTTAGACTCACCAGCCTGTAATTACCTGGTTTATCCCTGTTACCCTTCTTGAATAATGGTACCACATTTGTTGTCTTCCAGTCCTCTGGTACCTCTCCTGTGACCAGAGAGGATTTGAAAATTTGTATCAGAGCCCCTGCTGTCTCCTGCCTGCCTTACTTAACAGCCTGGGATACATCTCATCTAGGGCTGGGGATTTATTCACTTTTAAGCCCGCTAAAACTGCTAATAACTCCTCCCTTTCAGAGCTAATTTGTTTGAGTATATCACAATCCCCCTCCCTGATTTCCACACCTACATCGTCCTTCTCCAAAGTGAACACATAGTGTCATCAGCAAATTTAGCAACCATACCTTCGGTCCCTTCATCCAAGTCATTTATATAAATTGTAAAAAGTTGAAGCCTCAGCACAGATCCCTCTGGCACATCACTCGTTACATCTTGCCAACCAGAAAATGACCTATTTATGCCTACTCTCTGTTTCTTGTTTGCTAGCCAATCTACTATCCATGCCAAAATGTTACCCCCTACACAAAGAGCTTTTAATTTCCACGATAACCTTTGATGTGGCACCTTATCAAATGCCTTCTGGAAATCTAAGTACAGTACATCCACCGGTTCCCCTTTATCCACAGCACATGTTACTTCTTCAAAGAACGCCAATAAATCGGTCAAACATGATTTCCCTTTCACAAAACCATGTTGACTCATCCTGATTACCTTGAATTTTTCTAAATGCTCTGCTATAACATCTCTAATAATAGATTCTAACATTTTGCCCATGACCGATGTTAAGCTTCCTGGCCTGTAGTTTCTTGCTTTCTGTCTCCCTCCCTTTATAAATAAAGGAGTTACATTCCCTATTTTCCAATCTAATGGAACCTTTCCCGATCTCGGGAATTTTGGAAAACTAAAACTAACGCATCAACTATCTCACTAGCCATTTCTTTTAACACCCGAGCATGAAGTCCATCAGGACCTGGGGACTTGTCAACCCACAGCTCCAACAATTTGTTCAGCACCACTTCCCTGGTGATTGTAATTTTCTTGAGTTCCTCCCTCCCTTCCATTTCCTGATTTACAGCTATTTCTACGATGTTACTTGTATCCTCCATGGTGAAGACCGATGCAAAATACCTGTTTAATTCATCTGCCATCTCCTTATTTTCCCTTATTAACTCCCCAGACTCACTTTCTATAGGGCCAACGCTCACTTTGTTAACTGTTTTCTTTTTTAGATTTCTATAGAAACTCGTACTATCTGTTTTTATATTTCTAGCCAGCTTTCTCTCGTACTTTAACTTTTCCCTCCTTATTAATCTTTTAGTCGTTCTTTGCAGCTCTTTATTTTCAGTCCAATCATCTGACCTGCCACCCATCTTTGAGCAATTATATGCTTTTTCTTTAAGTTTGGTACTATCTTTAATTTTTTTAGTTTATCACGGATGGTGGGTCTTCCCTTGGAATTTTTCTTTCTCATTGGAATGTATCTATTCTGTGTATTCTGAAATATCCCCTTAAATGTCTGCCACTGCATCTCTGTTGACCTATCCCTTAACCT
Source organism: Heterodontus francisci (assembly GCF_036365525.1). Taxonomy (NCBI): domain Eukaryota; kingdom Metazoa; phylum Chordata; class Chondrichthyes; order Heterodontiformes; family Heterodontidae; genus Heterodontus; species Heterodontus francisci. The sequence continues at coordinate 694,972 of NC_090407.1, read as the reverse complement.
ACTTTGCCAGTTCACTTTTGCTAGCTCTGCTTTCATGTCCTCATAATTGCCCTTAGAAAATATTAGTCTTAGACCCACTCTTCTCTCCCTCAATCAGAATGCAAATTTCAATCATATGATTGCTGCTGCCTAGGGGCGCCTTCACTGAGGTCATTAATTAATCCTATCTCGTTGCACAATACCAGGTTTACTATAATAAAAGCAAAATACTGCGGATGCTGGAAATCTGAAACAAAAGAAGCCCAACGCCAACTCACAGACACCTCTTCCTACCTCCCTCTGGACCATGACCCCACCACCGAACATCAAGCCACCGTCCAAAGGACTGTCACTGACCTCATCTCCTCTGGAGATCTTCCCTCTACAGCTTCCAACCTCATAGTCCCGCAACCCCGGACAGCCCGCTTCTACCTCCTTCCCAAAATCCACAAACGGGACTGTCCCGGCAGGCCCATTGTGTCAGCCTGCTCCTGCCCCACTGAACTTATTTCTTCCTATCTAGACTCTATCTTTTCTCCACTGGTCCAGTCTCTTCCCACCTACATCCGTGACACTATGGACGTCCAATCGCTCTACACCTCCATCCCCCACCAGGATGGTTTGAGGGCTCTCCGCTTCTTCCTGGAACAGAGGCCCAACCAGTCCCCATCCACCAACACCCTCCTCCGCCTGGCTGAACTTGTTCTCACATTGAACAACTTCTCCTTCAACTCCATGCATTTCCTTCAAGTAAAAGGTGTCGCTATGGGTACCCGCATGGGTCCTAGATATGCCTGTCTTTTTGTGGGATATGTCGAGCATTCTTTGTTCCAGTCCTACTCAGGCCCCCTCCCCCAACTCTTTTTCCGGTACATTGATGACTGTATCGGTGCCATTTCCTGCTCCCGCCCCGAACTAGAAAACTTTATCAACTTTGCTTCCAATTTCCACCCTTCTCTCACCTTTACATGGTCCATCTCTGACACTTCCCTTCCCTTCCTCGACTTCTCTGTCTCCATCTCTGGGGATAGGTTGTCTACCAATATCCATTATAAGCCCACTGACTCCCACAGCTACCTCGACTACACTTCTTCACACCCTACCTCCTGTAAGGACTCCATTCCATTCTCCCAGTTTCTCCGTCTCCGACGCATCTGCTCTGAGGATGCTACCTTCCATGACGGTGCTTCTGATATGACCTCCTTTTTCCTCAACCGAGGATTTCCCCCCACTGTGGTTGACAGGGCCCTCAACCGTGTCCGACCCATTCCCCGCACCTCTACCCTCACCCCTTCCCCTCCCTCCCAGAACCGTGACAGGGTTCCCCTTGTCCTCACTTTTCATCCCACCAGCCTCCATATCCAAAGGATCATCCTCCGCCATTTTTGCCACCTCCAGCGTGATGCCACTACCAGTCGCATCTTCCCCTCCCTTCCCCTGTCAGCATTCCGAAGGGATCGTTCCCTCCGCGACACCCTGGTCCACTCCTCCATTTCCCCCACCACCTCGTCCCCGTCCCAGGGCACCTTCCCTTGCAATCGCAGGAGGTGTAATACCTGCCCATTTACCTCCTTTCTCCTCACTATCCCAGGCCCCAAACACTCCTTTCAGATGAAGCAGCGATTTACTTGTACTTCTTTCAATGTAGTATACTGTATTCGCTGCTCACAGTGTGGTCTCCTCTACATTGGGGAGACCAAGCGCAGACTGGGTGACCGCTTTGCGGAACATCTCCGCTCAGTCCGCAAGCAGGACCCTGAGCTTCCGGTTGCTTGCCATTTCAACACTCCCCTCTGCTCTCATGCTCACATCTCTGTCCTGGGATTGCTGCAGTGTTCCAGTGAACATCAAAGCAAGCTCGAGGAACAGCATCTCATCTACCGATTAGGCACACTACAGCCTGCCGGACTGAACATTGAGTTCAATAATTTCAGAGCATGACAGCCCCCCACTTTACTTTCATTTTTAGTCATTTTTAGTTATTTTTTCTTCCTTCTTTTTTTTTTACATTCCTTTTTACATTTTTTACAATCTTTTTTTGCATTTATTTCATTTCATCTTAGTTTGTTCAGTTTGCTTACCCACTGTTTTTTTCAGGTTGTTTTTCTTCAGGTTTGCACTTGCTGATGTTCAATATTCAGTATATTCACACCTAATCTGTACTAATGCTTTGTCTTTCAACACACCATTAACATATTGTTTGCCTTTGCTCCGTGACCTTTTGGTCAGCTATGTGGCCTGGTCCAATCTGCACCTTCTCCTTTGTTATCTCTTGCCCAACCCCCACCTCACTTGTTTATAATCTGTGACTTTTCTAATATTTGTCAGTTCCGAAGAAGGGTCACTGACCCGAAACGTTAACTCTGCTTCTCTTTCCACAGATGCTGCCAGACCTGCTGAGTGAATCCAGCATTTCTTGTTTTTGTTCCAGGTTTACTATAGCCTGCTCTCTGGTTGGCTCCAGAATGTGCTGTTCTCAGAAACTATCCTGAAAATATTTTATGAACTCCTCATATAATAAAAGCAAAATACTACAGATGCTGGAAATCTGAAATAAAAACAAATGCTGGAAATACTCAGCAGGTCTGGCAGCATCTGTGGAGAGAGAACCAGAGTTAATGTTTCGGGTCAGTGACCCTTCTTTGGAACTGGCAAATATTAGAAATGTCAAAGGTTATAAGCAAGTGAAGTGGGGGTGGGGCAAGAGATAACCAAGGAGAAGGTGTAGATTGGACAAGCCACATAGCTGACCAAAAGGTCATGGAGCAAAGGCAAACAATATGTTAATGTGTGTTGAAAGACAAAGCATTAGTACAGATAGGGTGTTAACGGACTGAAGATTGAACAGCAGCAAGTACAAACATGAAAAAAAAACAGTGGGTAAGCAAACTGAACAAACTAAGATGAAATGAAATAAACATACAAAAAAAAATTGTAAAAAATGTAAAAAAAGAAATAACTAAAAATAAAAGTAAAATGGGGGGCCCGTCATGCTCTGAAATTATTGAACTCAATGTTCAGTCCAGCAGGCTGTAGTGTGCCTAATCAGTAAATGAGATGCTGTTCCTCGAGCTTGCGTTGCTGTTTACTGGAACACTGCAGCAAGCCCAGGATAGAGATGTGAGCATGAGAGCAGGGGGGAGTGTTGAAATGGCAAGCAACCGGAAGCTCAGGGTCCTGCTTGCGGACTGAGCGGAGGTATTCCGCATAGCGGTCACCCAGTCTGCGCTTGGTCTCCCCAATGTAGAGGAGACCACATTGTGAGCAGCGAATACAGTATACTACATTGAAAGAAGTACAAGTAAATCACTGCTTCACCTGAAAGGAGTGTTTGGGGCCTGGGATAGTGAGGAGAGAGGAGGTAAATGGGCAGATATTACACCTCTTGCGATTGCAGGGGAAAGTGCCATGGGAAGGGGATGAGGTGGTGGGGGTAATGGAGGAGTGGACCAGGGTGTCGCGGAGGGAACGATCCCTCCGTTCTCTCAGCTCTAACCCCGACATGGTCATCAAACCTGCAGACAAGGGTGGTGCTGTTGTTGTATGGCGTACCGACCTCTACCTTGCAGAAGCTCAACGCCAACTCACAGACACTTCTTCCTACCTACCTCTGGACCATGACCCCACTACCGAACATCAAGCCGCTGTCCAAAGGACTGTCACTGACCTCATCTCCTCTGGAGATCTTCCCTCTACAGCTTCCAACCTCATAGTCCTGCAACCGCGGACAGCCTGCTTCTACCTCCTTCCCAAAATCCACAAACGGGACTGTCCCGGCAGACCCATTGTGTCAGCCTGCTCCTGCCCCACTGAACTTATTTCTTCCTATCTTGACTCTATCTTTTCTCCGCTGGTCCACTCTCTTCCCACCTACATCCGTGACTCTTCTGACGCCCTACGTCATTTTGACAATTTCCAGTTTCCTGGTCCCAACCGCCTCCTCTTCACTATGGACGTCCAATCGCTCTACACCTCCATCCCCCACCAGGACGGTTTGAGGGCTCTCCGCTTCTTCCTTGAACAGAGGCCCAACCAGTCCCCATTCACCACCACCCTCCTCCGCCTGGCTGAACTTGTTCTCACATTGAACAACTTCTCCTTCAACTCCACTCACTTCCTTCAAATAAAAGGTGTTGCTATGGGTGCCCGCATGGGTCCTAGTTATGCCTGTCTTTTTTGTGGGATATGTCGAGCATTCTTTGTTCCAGTCCTACTCAAGCCCCCACCCCCAACTCTTTTTCCGGTACATTGATGACTCTATCGGTGCCGTTTCCTGCTCCCACCCCGAACTGGAAAACTTTATCAACTTTGCTTCCAATTTCCACCCTTCTCTCACCTTTACATGGTCCATCTCTGACACTTCCCTCCCCTTCCTCGACTTCGCTGTTGCCATCTCTGGGGATAGGTTGTCTACTAATATCCATTATAAGCCCACCGACTCCCACAGCTACCTCGACTACACTTCTTCACACCCTACCTCCTGTAAGGACTCCATTCCATTCTCCCAGTTTCTCCGTCTCCGACGCATCTACTCTGATGATGCTACCTTCAATGACGGTGCTTCTGATATGACCTCCTTTTCCCTCAACCGACGATTCCCCCCCACTGTTGTTGACAGGGCCCTCAACCGTGTCCGGCCCATTTCCCGCACCTCTACCCTCACCCCTTCCCTTCCCTCCCAGAACCGTGACAGGGTTCCCCTTGTCCTCAATTTCCACCCCATCAGCCTCCATATCCAAAGGATCATCCTCCGCCATTTCCGCCACCTCCAGCATGATGCCACTACCAAACGCATCTTCCCCTCCATTCCCCTGTCAACATTCCGAAGGGATCGTTCCCTCCGCGACACCCTGGTCCACTCTTCCATTAGCCCCACCACCTCGTCCCCGTCCCATGGCACCTTCCCCTGCAATCGCAGGAGGTGTAATACCTGCCCATTTACCTCCTCTCTCCTCACTATCCCAGGCCCCAAACACTCCTTTCAGATGAAGCAGCGATTTACTTGTACTTCTTTCAATGTAGTATACTGTATTCGCTGCTCACAACGTGGTCTCTTCTACATTGGGGAGACCAAGCGCAGACTGGGTGACCGCTATGCGGAACACCTCCGCTCAGTCCGCAAGCAGGACCCTGAACTTCCGGTTGCTTGCCATTTCAACACTCCCCCCTGCTCACATCTCTATCCTGGGCTTGCTGCAGTGTTCCAGTGAACATCAACGCAAGCTGGAGGAACAGCACCTCATTTACCGATTAGGCACGCTACAGCCTGCCGGATTGAACATTGAATTCAATCATTTCAGAGCATGACAGGCCCCTCATTTTACTTTTATTTTTAGTTATTTTTTCTTTTTTACTTTTTTTTTGTATGTTTATTTAATTTCATCTTAGTTTGTTCAGTTTGCTTACCCACTGTTTTTTTTAATGTTTGTACTTGCTGCTGTTCAATCTTCAGTCTGTTAACACCCTATCTGTACTAATGCTTTGTCTTTCAACACACATTAACATATTGTTTGCCTTTGCTCCATGACATTTTGGTCAGCTATGTGGCCTTGTCCAATCTACACCTTCTCCTTTGTTATCTCTTGCCCCACTCCCGCTTCACTTGCTTATAACCTTTGTCATTTCTAATATTTGCCAGTTCTGAAGAAGGGTCACTGACCCGAAACGTTAACTCTGCTTCTCTCTCCACTGATGCTGCCAGACCTGCTGAGTATTTCCAGCATTTCTTGTTTTTATTATGAACTCCTCATCTAGGCTACCTTTGCCCATCTGATTTTTCCAGTCTCTATGTAGAATAAAATCCCCCATGATTATCGCCATACCTTTCTGACAAGCACCCATTACCTCTTCCTTTATACCCCGTCCTACCATGTGGTTACTGTTAGGGGGCCTGTACACACTCCCACAAACGACTTCTTGCCTTTATCATTTATCATCTTGAGCCACATCGCTTCTACATCCTGCATTCCTGAACTTCGTCATCTCCCTCTATTGTGCTAATCCCATCATTAATTAACAGATCTACCCCTCCATCATTTCCTAGCTTCCCGTCAGATCCACCCCTCCATCATTTCCTGTCTTTCCTAAATGTCATATACCCTTCAATATTCAGGATCCAATCTGTCATCCTGCAGTCATGTCTCTGTAATGTCTATCAGATTGTACTTATTTATTTCTAGTTACACTATCAGTTCTAAAACACAGATGCAAACATAAATAAAAAGCTACAAATAACATCAGCAACAAGTCACACCTTGGCCAGCCAAATGGTCCCAGTAATTTGCATTACCAGGTGGTGGAAGTATTGTGAAGCAAAGGCAATTCCACTTAAAGTCGTTTTTAGGAGATTGCACCTTGCTAGCTTTGCCAACTTGCTGCAATTCTCACCTTCAGAAAATGAAATGTCATAACTCAAGTCGTGATCCAATTCCTCATCCAGTTCTAACCTGTCTCCGTTTAGGAATAGGAGTACCAATTCCACCCCCAGCCCTGCCCTTAGCGCTCACAATGACTCACCAGGCTCTGTGTCGTTGCCAATCGATGCACTCTCTGTGGATGACCTGGAGGTGATGTTACCATCACTGTGCACCATGCACTGTCCTGTGGCTATCTGCTGCAAGCTCGCTTGTACATCCAAATCCTGGCTACTTGAAACACAGTTCTGATGCAGCAAAGATGGCCTCCTTTTTCCAGTAAGTCTTGACCTTGTGGCATTTGTGCGAGGGCCTACTACATTTATCTGCAGTTAAACAGGATCAGAGTATAATATTATTGACCTAGCTGAGCTGCAGTAAAACTAAGCGCATCAGTATACGTTCTCAGATGTATGAGTGCAAACTGGGATTATCAACAAGTAACAGTACATAAATACAGAGAATATTGGTAATCTAAACCTCTAAGATGGGTGAAAAGGCTTTTAGTTTAGGTGTACAATTGTTCTGAGTTTCTGACGAGTATTGCACCTGACAGATCTCTTGCACGAAAGCTTCTGATTAAATTTAATATTTTTCTATATTTCCACTCCAATACGAAGCTTCTTGAATTACAATTGAATAAAGAAAAGGAAAATTTCTTTCAATTTCATATTTTATACCACAACTTTAAGGTATTTGCCTCCACTGCTCTTTCTGATAGTCTAATTCAGGGATGTCCAACCTTTTCGTGTGTGCGGCTACATTACAATTTTTGTCCTACTTAGCGGGCTGATGAGAAAATTTCAGAAAGATAAAGGCATTAAAAATTGATCTGACTATTAATCAAAACAACAACAAATGGCATTTTTGTGAAGAAACTTTAAATGAGAAGACTAATTTATTGACTTACTTTCTCATCACTATGTTGAACACTGATTTTGTGACATACCTGGCATTGGTTTTGCTTGCACAAGTACTCAATCTCTGCCTGCACACTTGATGTGGCAATGCGGAGTATTCAGATAGATGTCCAGCTGTCAGTAGTGATCTTGATCTCTTTCTCTCCCCTCTCTCTCCTCTCCACCATCTCTACATCTCTCTTTCTCCCCTTCCCTCCCCCTCCCGCTCCCTGTCTCGCATGCTCTCTCTCTCTCTCTCTCTCTCACTCCTCGCTCCATGTTCGCCACTCCCTGCTCCCAGTCTGTGCAATCACGATAAATATGCAAAATAGAATGCCTCCTCTCCCCTGGGGGCAGCCATGTTGTGTGGGAGTAGGGTCCTAATGAACCTATAGCTGCCCACTGAGGTGCCTGGTATTCTGACAGTTACCATCCATGGGCCAGATGCAAACCTTCGAGGGCTGGAGTTTAGCCCTTGGGCCATATGTTGGACAATTATGGTCTGATCCAAATATGTGAAGAATGCTTTCCTGACATTAATCTCACACCCCTTGGGCTGATAAGTGGCAAGTAACATTCACGCCACACATAAGTGCCAGGCAATGAACATTTCCAACAACAGAGAATCTAATCATCTCCCCTTGACATTCAACAGTATTACCATCACTGATTCCCCTACCATCACCATCTTGTGGGTTACCATTGACCAAAAGTTTAACTGGAACAGCCATATAAATACTGTGACTACAAACGCAGGTCAGAGGCTGGGAATTCTGCGGTAGTAACCCGCCTTCAGACTCCTCAAAGCCTCTCCACCATCTAAAAGGCACAAGTGTGATGGAATACTCTCCACTTGCCTGGATGAATGCTGCTCCAACAACACTCAAGAAGCTTGACACTATCCAGGACAAAGCAGCCCGCTTCATCGGCACCCCATCCACCACCTTAAACATTCACTCGCTCCATCATCAGCGCACAGTGGCAGCAGTATGTACCATCTACAAGATGCATTGCAGCATCTCGCCAAAGCTCCTTATACAGCACCTTCCAAATCCACGACTCTACCACCTAGAAGGACAAGGGCAGCAGATGCATCGGAACACCATCACCTGCAAGATCCCCTCCAAGACACACACCATCCTGACTTGGAACTATATCGTCATTCCTTCACTGTCGCTGGGTCAAAATTCTGGAACTCCCTTCCTAACAGCACTGTTGGTGTACCTACACCACATAAACTTCAGCAATTCGCGAAGGCAGCTCATCATCACCTTCTCAAGGCAGTTAGGGATGGGCAATAAATGCTGGCCTGACCAGCGACACCCACATCCCATTAATGAATTAAAAAAAGGAATAAGAAACATTGGGCTGAATTTTTCCAGCTCAACACCGATCTCAGCGGCAAGCTTCACCGCACTCGCAAAATGTGCACCGTGAAGCCACCGCGATATTTAGCGCAGCGGCTCATTTACATGGCCGGGTCGAACTGCCCACCCCCGATGACGTAGAGGGGGCAGGTGCTCTGTCCCCGACAACTGCACAGGCGCTGGTGCCATTTTTACAGGACTTGCAGCCCTTCATTTTAATTTAAATGTTTAAAGATACAGGACCTGTGAAATTGAAATGAAAAATTTATTAAAAGTTTCAATCCCCTCTCCCACCCCCAATGACTAAACACTTTATGAATTGCCCTCTCCCCCAAAACACTTAACTCCTGATCCCGACCTTTCCCCCCCACAATGTTTGTAACCTTTTACCTTCAAGCACCTTCCACCATCCCCTCAACCAATTGCAATGGTTTTCCCTGCTCCGCCCCCACCAGCCCTGAAAATTTACCTGCTCCCCCCTCTCAACCAGTGTTCCGCCTCACATCTCTGAACGGAGATACGAAAGCTGGGGCGTTCCGTCAACCGACTGGAATATCACAGCAGGACGGTTTTCAATACATTAACATATTTTAATTGGCCCGGTAAAATTCCAGCCAATGTCCCTTGATCGCAGCCACCGGTTCAGATACTGGCAATGTATAAACTTTAGAGGGCAGTATAGAGGTGGGATCTGCATGTGGTGAGTTACTGGGCACAAGTGGGCTGCAGCCAGGCCAGGGAGAAAGGATGGTGCAGATGTCAGCTCCCTGGAGGACAAGGTATCATAAATTCTGTTGCAGAGGACTCAGATGAGGACATCGATGGGTCAATGTACAGAAAAAGGCCACTGGGCATGCACACACAAATGTTTAGTGCATTGGCTGGCCTACAACAAAGCCAGCTGTTATTGTGAAGGACAATGGAGGAGTCCAGCTCCAACGTGGCACAGAGTTTTGTGCAGAGCTTGGAGACCATCCTTTCCGGTGTGGACATAGTGACAGCTCCATGACAGTACTTCGTAGACCCAGTCGTGATGCAGCGTCTGATGGCCGATGTCTCAGTTTCTATTACAGCACAGGCAGAAGCCACACAACATCTGAGTACTATAGTGGAAGCTCAGACTGAAGTCATGAGATTCATACTTGTTCCCATGCATGCCCAGCTTAGTGTCATGCAGCTCAGACTGCTGGCATCATGGCCTTATGTTTATTTGTTCATGGGATGTGAGCATCACTGGCAAGGCCAGCATTTATTGCCCATCCCTAATTGCCCTTGAAAAGTTGGTGGTGAGCCACCTTCTTGAACCGCTGCAGTCCATGTGGGGTAGGTACACCCACAGTGCTGTTAGGGAGGGAGTTCCAGGATTTTGACCAAGGCGCAGATACCATTGCTGAAAGTGGCTTTCAGGCTCTCTCAGTGATGCAGCAGTCTGTGCTCCAGCAGGTTGCTGGGTTCAGTTTCTGGACAGGTTCATTTGCTGTTGTTTATAACGTTGTGCATTGGTTATTAAAATTTCATGTTTTTACCATAAATTGGGGACTGATCAGAAGCTTCAAAATTCAAATGAAAACATTTCTCCTTACAAATCTTGTACAAAACTGCATTACAACTTCAATGGCCTATAACATTGCTGTTATCAGATTGGATTGCAGATGGAAGAAAAATTGGGTGGTGTTACAACAGGCAGTTAATGTGCATCAAAACTGAGACAACCTATCATAGCACAGTTCAGAATCAAACCCAGCAGAAAGTATTAACAGTATTTGCTCCCTTGGTACAGCACAAAGTGTCAGCCTGGAGATTGTGCTCACTATCTGGAGTAGGGTATGAACGCATGACTTTCCTGACTTAGCGGCAAAAGTGTTACCTAGTGCACCACAGCTACTATCGATACTCATGACTCTAGGTTTTGAGTAGTAACACTCCAGTGCAGAACTGCAAGTATGTTGCATCATCTAAGGCTCTTTCACTGAGATATTAAACTGAGGCACTCGTCTGCACACTAAAGGTGAATATTAAAAGGTTCCTCATTATGCTATTCAAAAGAATTGTTCTGGTGTCAGTTCATCCCTCAACAAACCAAGCTAAAACAAGTCATTCATCTCCTCGCTGTGCGTGGGATGATGTTGTTACAGAGTTGCTCGATGTATTTAAGGGAAACTAGATAAGCATGTGAGGGAGAAAGGAATATGAAGATAGCTGATAAGGTGAGATGCAAAGGGGTAGTCAGAGGTGCATATGGAACATAAGCACTGGCATGGACCTGTGGGGATGAATGGCCTGTTTCTGTGCTGTACACCAGTAAAAGAACATGGCTCTTCCATTATTTGTAAACAAATCAATGCCTTTACATCTGTACTGCAGTTTCAAGTTTCACCTGATGAACTGAAGCATCCTATTTCTCTACATAATGAGCAGTAACAATGACAATATATGCCATTCCTTAATGCTGGATTTCATGTGTAGACATATATATTGATAGTTATACTAGATAGTTCACTTAGACGGATATGCAGTGATTATATGTTTGAGTTACTCAAGCTCTCATCCAGTTTTTAAATCCACCTTTGTTTCTGTATTCAAACAGATTGGATAACTATCTTATCCAGATACATGTAATAAAAAGTGTCGTTTATCTCTCATAATGCCTCAGTTGTAGTGTGCATTATTTGGCATTTAATTCAGCTATATGAGCAAGTAAAGTGTCAAGTTTGATCCAGGACTCTGCTAAAATAGCTGCTCCCAGCTCCAGTGCACATTAACCTTACAGTCCCTCTGTCAGGGAGGGGAATCAGCAGCCTAGGCTCCCAGCCCTAAACCACAGGAAAGTGTGGATGTGAGTGCTGGGTGACAAGAGTAGACTTCATTGTGACATGCTCCACAGTTGCAGAGCATGAGTGAAATAACAACGGACCTTAAAGCTGTATTCCAGCTGAGATAGCATCTTTAGAAGATGGGGGAAAAATTGGAAGGAGCAAGCTCTCTTTAAATCTGTAAACCGGATACAGATTTCAAGGTCTGCCTTTTTTGTTTATCAAATTAATATCTAATTTTCATGTTCCCTGCTACTCCTAAATACAGACTGATCTTTACCTAATGCTGCATTCTGACCTATAGTTCTAAAATCTAACCTTATATTTTATTTAGTTGGCTAAGAAGGCTGACTCCCTTGGGTTCTTTGAACTTATCATGAGAAAGTCACAGTTGTTGATCCTTAGCTATTTCCCCTATTTTTATGCAGCAGTTATCGGGTGATATTCTACCTCCCATAGAGCTGTAAATGTCATTGCTTTTGACATTTGAGAGAGTCGGAGCTACATTTATTGAAACATTTTTCATATGTACCCAAGGGGGTAAAAGGCATCTGCAATTTTTGCTGCATTGTAAATGAGATTTATTAAGGCACAAGTTTTGCCTTTTGTGAAGTCATTGTAATTGGTGTGCTGCACTGATTGGCTAAAATCTAATTGGGGGTCAATTTCTTCACCGTTTTCTGCTATATAGTCGTGGAAACTAGTTTTTGTGAGGCAGAGGCCATTTCCACTGGTTTCTGTCATTTAATCACTTCCCCTGTGTGCCCTTGCACACTTTGAACCATCCTGCAACCCACTACTGAACCCTGAATGTCCTCTTTTAAATATATGATAATGAGGGCCAGAATACATGCAGCAAAGTTCTGAAGTAGGATCAAGCAGTGTTGTGGAGATGGAAGTAAGTGTTCTTTGTGAAGAAAGAGATATGGCATCTTAAACTTAACTTAGGCGCAAGCAGGATATCAAGACCCCGGGGAAGGGTCACTGACCCGAAACGTTAACTCTGCTTCTCTTTCCACAGATGCTGCCAGACCTGCTGAGTGAATCCAGCATTTCTTGTTTTTGTATCAAGACTGATAACTGGTCCAACATGAGAAAGTATTTGGGGAGGGGGGATGTTGGGTGGAGTCAGTGGAAAGGGTGTGGGACCAAAGATAATGGCTTTGGTCTTTCCAATTTTGAGCTGGAGGAAGTTATGAATCCAAACCATATGTTGGACAGGTAGTCTGACAGCACAGAGGCAGTCTAAAACAACTCCAAAACTTTGTGAAACATTGTGATTTGTCCTGCCAGTCATAGATGCAGACAAATGCCATCAGTAGACAAGCCCATTACTTGGTGTCATGGTTCTATGCACTGCATCAATGATGCATGTTCTGAAACTGAGCCTGCATGACATATCATTGGGGTTTCTGCTGACACCTTTCAGGGCAAAGTGAATTGATAACTGCTAACAGGTACTGCTAATTTGGTATCTTTAGCAAACTTTGACATCAACCCCTTTCTCGCTATGTTTGAGAACATAAGTGGTCCCAACACTAATCCCGAGGGTGAACTACTAAGCACCATACCTGCCAGTCTGAGAAAAATCAATGAACTACAACCCTTTGCAGTCTGCCTTTCAGGCATCTCTGCCCATACTAATACTTCCATTTGATGCCATCGGCCCTAATTTTCTCAACCATGCATAGCAAATGCTTTCTGAAAGTCTATACTAACTCCTACATCTCCCTTGTCTCTGCTTCTCATTATTCTCTCAAAATGTCTAACAGGTTCGGCAAACATGACCACCCCATGTTGATGGTATCTGATCAATCCATGGTCTGCTATGTATTAATTTATTTTGTCTCTAAGTATAATCTTATAGTATTGCTAAAAACAGAGATATTTTGTCGAAGCTTTTCGTCTTGCACTCATTAGGAAAATTCGTAAGAATAACCAATGTAAGGGAAAACAACAAATTTATATTATATGAGAAGAGAGTGCTGATTCATTGGCAAGTGGACTCTGATTGGTAGAGGCATTGCCATGTAGAATGCACCAATTTACGGTGACTGATGGTTAACTGCCAAGCTTTGTTTGAAAGTTAAACCAGGCAGCTTGACTCTGATTGGTCAAGGAATTGCCCTGAGGAATGAACCAACGAATGGCTGTTACTTATTTTGTTTAGCTGAAACAGACGCAATGTGTGTACATGTTCTTTCTGTCTGCAAAGAACAGGGCCACTGTGAGCCCGACTGATAAGGATTATTTAGCAAGTTTAAGGCACTGATAGAGGCCACTTGGCCCATCATCTCAGTGCTGGATGAAAAACGATCCTCTTATTCTAATCTCATCTTCCTGCATTTGGTCCGTAGCCCTGCAGCTTAAAGCACTTGAGGTGCATATCCAGATTCCTTTTGATTCAGATTCCTTGCAGGCAGTGAGTTCCAGACCATCACCGCCCTCTGGGAGAAAAAGTTTTTCCTCATCTCCCCTCTAATTTTTCTACCAATCACTTTAAATCTATGCCCCCTCGTCACTGACCTCTCTGCTAAGGTGATCAGACCCTTCACCTCCACTCTATCAAGGCACCTCACAATTTTGTACATTTCAATCAAATCTCCCCTCAGCTTTCTCTGTTCCAAGGAGAACAACCCCAGTCTATCCAATCTTTCCTCATAGCTGCATTTTTCCAGTCCTGGCAACATCCTCATGAATCTCCTCTGTACCTTCTCTAGTGCAATTACATCCTTCCTGTAATGAGGTGACTAGAACTGCACACAGTACTCAAGTTGTGGTCTAACCAATGAGTTATACAGTCCCAGCATAACCTCCCTGCTCTTATATTCTATGCCTCGGCTAATAAAAGAAAGGATTCAATATGCCTTCTTAACCATCTTATCGACCTGTCCTGCTACCTTCAGGGATCTGTGAACATTCACTCCAAGGTCCCTTAGTTCCTCTACATTTCTCAGTATCTTCCCATTAATCGTGTATTCCTTTGCCTTGTTTGACCTCCCCAAATGCATAATCTCACACTTCTCCAAGTTGAATTCCGTTTGCCACTTTTCTGCTCATCTGACCAGACCATCAATATCTTCATGCAGCCGACAGCTATCCTCCTTGATATCTACCACACGGCCAATCTTTGTGTCATCCGCAAACTTCTTGATCATGCCCCCTACATTTACGTCCAAATATTTAATATACACCACAAAAAGCAGGGGACCCAGTAATGAGCCCTGCAGAACGCCACTGGAAACAGCCCTCCAGTCGCTAAAAAACCTGTCAACAATTACCCTGTGTTTCCTGCCACTGAGCCAATTTTGCATCCACCTTGCTGCATTTCCCTGGATCTGATGGGATTTTATTTTTTTAACCAGTCTGCCATGTGGGACCTTGTCAAAAGCCTTGCTAAAATCCATGTAGACCACATCAACTGCACTACCTCATCCATCTTCCTTGTTACTTCTTCAAAAAATTCAATCAAGTTCTATCAAGTCATTATCATATAGTTAAAAGAGAACATTCAGGGCTCAGTAAAAGGTTGCATCAAACAACGTGTCCCTTCCACTGTTTGCAACAGGCAAGGTACAGACCGTGCCCACCATTCTATGGTTGCAAAACTCAAAACAGTGTCCAACATTAGATGTGATTCCGTGATTGGACAACATTTGCTAAATAATCCTCAGTGTGCTGACAACCAATGTAAGATTGTCAGTCGGGCTCACAGTGTGGCACATTTGCGCGTACTGGAAGCTACGTATATTAATACACAGGGCCCTATTCTTTGCAGACAGACAGAACATGTACACGTATTGCGCCTGTTTCTGCTAAACAAAATAAGTGTCAGCCAGTCGCTGGTTCATTCCTCAGGGTATTGCCTTGACCAATCAGAATCAAGCTGCCTGGTTTAAAGTTCAATCAAATCTTGGCAGTTAGCCTTCAGTCACCATAAACTGGTGCTTTCTCCATGGCAATGCCTCTACCAATCAGAGACCACTTGTGAACCAATTACCACTCTCTTCTCATACAGTATAAATTTGTTGCTTTCCCTTCCATTAGTATTCTTGAGAATTTTCCTAATGAGTACAAGACGAAAAGCTTCGACAAAATGTCTCTGTTTTTAGCAATATCAAGTTCTGTACTACCAAATGACTATGTATAATTTTATATTTGGCCTTTAAAACTGACAAAGCATGTGTATTTTTTAATTTATGTGGGCATTGCTGGCAAGACCAGCATTTATTATCCAGAAATGGTGGTAAAATTATTTCACAATTTTGTAAAACTATGATTCTGACAACAGGTACTTACTTTCCAGGTAAAGGAAACTTGCCTGAAACTGCCTTTGCCAAGGAGAGACACTTTCTGGGCTGTTCCAACCCACAAGTTGCTGAGCTCTTGCTCTTCGGAGAGGGTTTTTATTGAACGCTGAAGCTGGGTCACTGGGGGTCAATGCTCTCTTAGTGTGTTGTCCGACTATGTAATTAGTGCTGTATGCTCTTCTTCTTGGCGATGTCTTTGATTCAATACCTTGAAATATATTTTAAGTACAATTTATACTGGGTTAACTGCATCCTATCTTTCTAATTCCTTCTTGGTAAATTTTGTACCTTTCAAAATCCAAAATATTCCACAGATATTGTTCAGGAATAGGTATGTATTCAGATGCAACTTATAACTGATATCACAACTTCTCTTTTCCTTGCTGCCCCGTACCAAGCTAGGCGATCCTGGGGGCACTGCAAATTTAGCCAAGGTTTCCATTCCTGATTGCTACCCAGTGATCCTGCTGGATATTATATGTCTATATAACCTTCATATAAAATTTATAAAGTAAAATTGTTGCAAAAATCATGGTAGATCTGGAGTCCACTGCCCAGTTCAATGTTGCTGAGAAGACAGAAACTAACTTGACTTTGTTGGCCACCTCAGTTAAATACTCTGTAGCCTTAGAATCAAGGAATATACAGTTAAAGTGGCTATGTGAGTGAGATGCAAGGTTTTGTGCCTGTGGTACAATTTCGTAGCACAAATCTTTGCCTGGTCGTCTATGGTTCAATGGTCTCCCCCTGGCAGCTCACACAAGTAACTATTTATGTCTGAGTTTAGGCAATGGTGCTGGAAGACATTATGACTGAGTCTGATCCTGGCTTCATCCACCATCCACACACACACAATTTCCAGTGGGCATTATTGCCCAGCAATCAGGAGCAAGAACCTTTTCTGCTCTCTTTCCCTATCCCTAAGCTGGAGGTTTTGAAGCCCATTGTAGGGTTCCAATTAGCTAACTCAGTACAAACCAGGGCTCAAACTGGGATCTTCCGGGTTTGGGATCTTCCTGGCTCAATCTCAGACCGGGCAATGTGATTACCAACTGACCAATTAGAGGAAGCATCACTGGTTGAATCCTCTGCCAAAATAAATTATACAAGAATTTCCCAGTCCAATTGTTCCATTGGGGCAGACTTTGCTATTACTAACATGTATCCAACATACTCATCAGTATCCAAGACAGCAGCAAAGTAAAAGTCTGCTAAGATTTTTACAACAATTCTAGTTTAGAAATGTTAAACTCACTTTTTATATAAAGGTTGCACTGCCTAAACTTCTAAAATACTGCCATTGAAAAACAAAAGGTTCAGCATTACACCGGAAGCTGTTACTGTTAGGAACTTCTGGCTGACATGTCCCTTTTAAAAATAAATTCCATAATAAAGAAAAATCCCAACCCCAGTCACCTTACCTTTCTTTTCGTGGTTTTCTTTAATAGAGGTCACTTCTTGAGGCTGTTCCTTTACGGAGTCCACTACAGAATCTCTGCAGCTTCTCAAACTCTCAGAGTTTATCCAACCAGCCTCTTCTTCTTGAGAATGGTAAAACACTGAACTGTTGGATTCCTGAGACCACATCGTGCTGCATCTACTCTGCTTGTCCTCAAACAAATCAAGGGGGAAAAAAAACACTGAATCGGAGGCAAAATACTGCACAAAAAAAAACAGCTGCTGTGGTTATCGATGCAGTCCTGGAGTGCTTCCTACCGCTCCAGTAATTGGCGTTTTACAAATTCAAACCTTAGATTCCACTGACCTTCAAACTTGCTTGCCTTAACTAGCCAAGTTTCACCAACTCTCAGCTAAACTACAAGTTGGCCTATTGTGCAAGTCAGAGGAAGGTTAAGGGTAGGACCACTGCTGCATTGCCGAGGCACAGATCACACCTAACTGAAGCAGGATGTGTGTCAATGGGAAATTCCATAGACGAACAGAGAGATTGAATAAAAAAAAAGTGAATGAGTGATTGATGATGTGCACAGGCGATTACAGCCAACGTCGAGTGTCAGCATCGTTCAGTTGGTACCACTCTTTTCTCGGAGCCCAGAAGGCTATGGGTTCAAAAGCCATTCCAGGACATCTTCATATAACTTAATTTAATATTTGAGTACAGCGGGACTGATGTATCACTGCAACATGCTGTACTATTGGATGCAATGTAAATCACACTCTTACAACAGTAACCTCTGCATTCCTATTGCTGCATTTCTGAACAGTTAGTTTCCTTATTTTTGCAACAGAAATGTTTATTATTAAAAGAACATAAAAATGCAAAGATTTCATCTGGTCCATCTCTCCTGTGACAGTGCTGACATAAATGCAACTCCTCTTAAATCTCTGCTCAAACTCTGTTTTTTAAGTACTTCCTCTCATTCTTGTGAATAACTTCAATCCTGCTTCACCATTGATTATTGGAAATCGTTGTAACTTCTTGCCATGATATTGTGAATAAATTGAATAAAAAAACAGCCATGAAGCCCTTGACCTTTTAACAACATCTGTGAACACAAATATTGTTTGATTTCCTTTTTGGGTACCTTTCAGTCTTTCCTGACAGATACTACCCACAACATCAGCAAAATGTCAAGTTCAATTGTATTGGATAGAAAATCTCTAACACAAGGTAAAAGAGCTCATACCAGTGTCTCAGAAAGATAAGCATTTTTATTGAAGATAGTAAACACAGAAATCATACAAATCAATGTCCACAAACAGAACAGTGACACCATCCCTTCCTCCTTTAAGCAAACATTTCATGTCCAATTGTAGTTACATCACTGAAGTGTGGACACCTCCTCCCTTTTAAAGCTCATCATCTACTGTATAATAAATATCTACTGAATGGGATGGCAAACATACTTGGATTCATTCTCTCCCAGACTTGCACATTGTACAGCACATGATCTCTCTCTGTATTCCTTCTAAAACTTACAGGACATTCAATATCAAGTTGGCATCAGCTAAACACCATGGGCTGTTTTCCCTACAGGGGTGGGAAACAGGAGTCAGGACTGGTTCCAGGTCCGAGATCACCCCCGGTGGGGGGGGGGGGGGGGAGCGGTAATAGTCACTTATTGGGATGTTCACAGAGGTGCCCCCTTAAATAGCATGGAGACAGGTTCTCTGTCCAATTAATGGGCGTTAGATTTGTTGAAAATCATGAGGGGTCTGGACAGGATAGATAGGGAGAAACTGATCTCATTGGTGGAATTAGCGAGAACCAAAGGACACTGATGTAAGGTGATTGGGAAAAAAATGGTGACATGAGGAAAAACTTTTTCACTCAGCGGCTGGAATTTTATGCCCTCCCCACCCCACCACCCAAGAGCGGGAAGGTGGAGTGGAGGGGGGGGCGTAAAATGGAGCGGGAGGCTCAGGGGGGCCTTTCTGACCCACTCTCGCCTCCGCCGTCACTTTATGCAGGGTGTCGGCAGCTAAAATCGGCCCGCCTGCCCCAGGCCAATCAAAGCCCTTAAGTGGTCACTTAAGGGGCTCCGCCTGCTTCTACAGAGATTTTACCCGTGGCTGGTCGGGCGGCCAGGCCCAAGAAAAGCCACCTGTTAAAAGCAGGCGGCTCTCTGACGTCCTGGGGGGGGGGCGGGGGGTGTGCCTCAAGATAGGGCACCTGTGCCTGACGGAGGGCCGCCCCTGATGCCCCAACCATCCCCAAAACCCAACACACCTTCGTCCCACCTCAGACCAATTAAAGCCGGGGGGACCCGCAAGATGCGGGTCGGATCCCCAGGCCAGGCGGAAGAGGGTTCACCACTGACTTTTCAGTTGCTGGACGGCTCCCATCTGTCTAGGGTAAAATCCTGGCCAGCGAGTGGTTTGGATCTGGAATGCACTGCCTGTGAGTGTGGTGGAGGCGGGTTTAATCGAGGCCTTCAAAGGAGAAATGGGAATTGGATAATAAAATGAAGAGAAAAAAATTGCAGGGCTTTGAGGAAAAAGGTGGGGGAGTGGGAACTAGGTGAATTGCTCTTGTAGAGAGCTGACATAGACACAACGTGCTGAATGACCTCTTTCTGTGCTGTAGCCATTCTATGATTCTATGTCACATTCTAGTGAGTAAGCTGAAATAGATTGGAGGGAAGGAAACTCGTATGTTTATGGAAAGGTATTTAAAAATAGCAAAACAGTAAGCTGCAGAAGTTACACATTTAAACATGGTGAGTCTGCCGTTAACACTGATTGAACCAATAGCTGTTTGTATTGGATATGAAATGTGAACCAACTGGATATTATGTCATTAACAGTTAATCTTTAACCACATTAAAAGCAGTTCAGTTGACATGCACTAGAATGTTAGTGCTGTCACACTCACCCTTTATCTCTGGTTTGTCTGGTCTGTCTCAGTATTGTGTACATCAGTGAAATAGTCTTCAAATTGGCACTCAAAGTAATTACCTGTTTTCTTAAAAGCATTATTAAATCTTTCTTTGTGAAGCCCTTTCTTATTATGAATATTAAACAGTATTATGATTTAGATGTGGGGTCTGTGATAATTAATCCCTTTGAAAACGGGTCCTTCGACAAAAAAACGCTTGCGACCTCTGGCATAAAATATTGAAACTTCACAGCTGATTGCTTCCAATTGTGTGAAAGCCCTTTGCTCACAGTACTTGTTCTGAGAGGTTACTTTCCCTACTTTACAAGTTAATTTCACTACTTTGGATGTGACGTTCATCACTTTGGAAGGTTCTACATTTATCTCCACTTTGCAACTGCGATCTATCAGTTCAGCTCTGTACCACTTATATTATTTTAGCTTGGACCTCAGGTGAGGACCAAGATGGATAGGAGGTTCAACAGCACCAGCAAAAGCCGTAAGGGTACCTTCAGAAGGAGGCAATACCCGCAACACAGGGTGTACAAGCAAAGGATCAACTTTCTGAAGATGTCGGAATATCAGGGCCGGATTTTATGCAGCCAGAGGTGTCCTGATGCTGGGCCAGAAAGCCGTTTGGGAAACCAGCAGCTGCATTTTACAATGTATGGGCAATTAACAGGAGTGGTGGTCACTGCTGGTACTGCAGGATGACCAGCAGCAGCACTGGAGCCTCAGAGAGGAGGTAGGTGGGAGCGACCTCATTGGGGCCAGTCAGGCAGGCCCCGGAAGTGGGGGGGAATGTTGGCATAGGGGCGGCCTTTGCTGCTGGGGGCCTTCGGTGGGCCACAAATTGCTCAAGCAGGAGGCCCCTCCAAGCCCACACGGAGGCCACCTGGTGTTACTGGGCGGCCTCCACAAGTGACAGAGGTAAAATGCCAGTGGCAGCAGAATGAAGCCCTCAAGTGGCCATTAATTGGCCTCAATTAGCCTTTGGGCAGGAAGGCCGTTCTTGGCCTTCTCCACCCCTGACTAAATTGAATGGCGTCTGGAAGGCGAAGGGCACTCCACTCCCGCCTTTCCTCACAATTTTATAAGCCCCCATAATACCCTGCCTGTTCCTACAGGGCTGATAAAATTCCGCCCTTAGTGTCTCAAGAGGTTCAGGGTCTCACGTCAGGTGGTGGCAAATCTCCCAGTAAAAGACCCGCTGCAAATTGGACAGGGTGTCCAAGCTTTACAAGTGGTTGTCAAAGTCACCATCACCCTTAATTTCTTATCCTCCGGTTCCTTCCAGGGATCTCAGAAACATTTGCAGAATCTTACAGTCAGCGGCCCATCAATGCATAAGACTGGTGGTTCATGCCTGCTTGCCAGGGCAGGCGATCATGTACACTTCATCATCGATGATACCAATCCGAGTGAGCGAGCCCTTGGATTTGGAGCTCTGGTTGACTTCTCAAAGGTGCAGGGTATCATCGACTGCACACTTGTGGCAATGAAGGATCCCCCACAACCGTCCCAGATCACCCTGAAGTCTTCGTCAATTGCTAAGGATTCCACTCCATCAACGTGCAGCTGGTATTCAGCCACAAGAAGATGTTTCTGCAGTGTGCACAAGATTCCCAGGGAGCTGGCATGATGCTTTGGTCCTGCACCAGTCCAGCCTCCCTATGCTCTTTGCACCTCGGAACAGAATTACTGCTGGTTGCTTGGAGACAAGGAGTACCTTCTTAAAACATGGTTGACAACACCCATGAGGAATCCAACCAATGAGGCACAATAGCACTACAATGAACACCATATGAAAACCAGATGTGTAATTGAGCAAGCAATTGAATGCTGAAGATAAGATTCAGTTGCCTGGACAGATCAGTATGCAGCAGCCAGGGTTTCCAGAATGCTCATGGTGTGCTGCACTCTGCATAACATTGCACAACAGTGAGGCTTGGATCTTCAGGAGGAGCAAGACCCAGTGCACTGAGCCTCTTTGGAGCAGGAGGAAGAGCCAGAGGAACATAATGTGACCAAACACCAGCAGTGGTGCACATTGCTGCCCAGGATGCCCTCATAATGGTGAGATTCAGTTAGCTTCCACCAGTCCACCCATCTGGCAGCCACATACTAAACCTCCTTCCCACCCCCTTCCCCCAATACAAAGACCACCAATTAACCAAGCATCCCATCCACAGCCCCACATTGCTCAGCTTTAAGTCTTGGCTTCCCAATCATCACAAGTCAAAAGGTCATTTGCTAGGAAGCAACCAAAAATAGGCAAGATGGGAAAGAGGTAAAAACAAATGGCGGGCGGATGGAGATGTGCGAACTGCAGAGACAGGGAAGGATGGATGTATCCGCAAGGTAAGTTGGTGTGAGGAATGATGTGCTGGGGTAGACTTGAGAAGGCAGAGTAAGAAAGTTTGAGTATGACACACATCAGGATATAGTTGAATTTGCCACTGTACTGACCTTTTCTGCCCTAATTAGACCATTAAATTGCTTTTGGCATTGAATCCATGAGTGTGGCACCTTGCTCCTACTGCTGATCTCTCCTGAGCAATCTCCAGCCATGCCTTCTTGCTTTCACTGACAGGTTCCTTCCTCTGATCAGTAAAGAACACTATCTCCCTGTGGGGCCTCACAACCCCCTGTGTCACACTCAGTGAGGCATCACTAAAGAGAGAACAGACTTGGAACATTGGGTTTACATTCTGACAGTTCCTTGTTCTACCACCTCCAGAATCCATCAACAGTCATCTTTGCAGTGTCCCTGTAAGTGCTGGAGTTAAAATCAACTCATGCAGGTTGTCACCACTCCCACACAACCTAATTGGTTGCAAAACCCTGAAATCAGATACAAATGCAGTGGCCGGGATACAAATCCATTGAGAAACACGCTGCACTTACTACTGGGTTTCCTGCACGCTGCTGGAACACCATTCCTCAACAAACTCCCCCCCCCCACCCCCCCAACCCCCACGACAACCCTCATTCTGGTCCCAGCACATCTTCAACTTACAATTCCCCCTTGCACTCAGCCATCATACTCTCCACAAGCAAATAGTCGGGACTCATACATTAAGAAAGGTCTGTTGGGCAAGGTTCCAAAGAATTGTCAGAGTCTGGAGAACTAGACATCAGTGTGAATCAGAAATGTCAGGAGTGGGAAAAATAGAGTAAAAACTTTGGGACGTTTTTAAAAAAAGTAAGCAATGTTAAATTTAACAGTGACTATACTGGGTTTCAAAGCCAAGTTCTCTTCAGTGAAGAGAAACAATTCCTGTCATGTTGATCCATGTACACAATTTTGATTTAGCTTTCTCTCAAAAAGGCAATATAACGATGATTTCAAGATCACAAGAATGATTTCATATTACAGCAGTACAGCTACACTGAATGAATCACAGTTCCCAGCTCTATCTAAATTGATTAGTGAGTCACCAGGCAGAGCCTGGTCTTTCATAAACAAGCATCATATTTTCCTTTATCAGAAGCCAAATTGCGTGAGCACAGGATACAATTGAACAAATGTTAATAGCAACAGCTACTAACACACTTCTGTCTCTTCAATAGTAGAAATGACCTTGAGTACTTAGAGTGATATCCTTGACATTGGTTCCATATTCTTAAAAGGCTGTTGGTCATTTCCTGGGTACCCCAATGTCTATAGTTCACTTCTGCAGTCATCAAATACCACTGGTAGCTCCACTTCTGTTGGGCACCTGTTACATTCAAATGTGTAAACTCATCTCCTTAAAGGTGCCAAGGACATAATTATTGTACCAACAACAGTTTAACTTCAGTACTTAATTTCTGTATCAGCTGTGGCTCAGTTGGTAGCACTCTCAGTTCTAAGTCACAAGGTTCTGATTTCAAGTGTCACTCCAGGAATTAAGCACAAAAATCAAGGATGACACTACAGTGCAGTATTGAGTGAGTGCTGCACTATCAGAGGTGCTGTCTCTCAGATGAGACATTAAACCGAGATCTTATCCACCCTCTCAGTTAGATGTAAAAGATTCCATGGCTTGAAGAGGAGCAGGGGAGTTATCCCTGGTGTCTTGGTTAATATTTATTCCTCAAATTAACATCACAAAAACAGATTATCTGGTCATTATCACATTGCTGTTTGTGGGAGCTTGCTGTGCACAAATTGGCAACAATATTTCCTGCACTACAGCAGTGACTACTGTTACAACCAGGTGATAAAGGGGTCTAGCGTTTCCTCTCAGCCTTCACCTGGTATTACCATAACAGGATTTAATTTTAAACACACCTTGTTTTTAGCTCCCCCTTGGTAAATCCTTGTTCCCTGCTTTCCAATTGTAAGGCAAATAAACCAGACAAACAGGTTTTCTTAGGTTTAAAGAAGAAAAGTTGAACTTTATTAAACTTAAACTCTAGTTTGATTAACGCCTACGGATGCGCGACGCGCCCATGCGAGCATGCATATGCGATACACACATGCAGATAGATTCAGAAAAGAGCAGAAGAAATAAAGTGGAAAAGTTTGAGGCAATATCTGAAGATGGTTTTTGGTTACTGTTCTTAGAGCTCGCTGAAGAGTCCCTGATTGTAGGTTGGTCTTGCTTTTCGTTGGGGCCCAGTATTCTTCTTAAACCTTGTTCAATGTAGGAGACTTTTCTCTCTTGAGGTTCACGTTTTCAGTGGAGTTGGAGTTCCGTGAGAAAGAGATGGAAGCAGACAGGAGTGATCTTCTCAGTCCAGGAGCAAACAGTCTTTGAGTTCATACTGTTTGTACAATTCAAAATAACTCAGGTTGCCCAGCAGGTTGGTCATGTGACTAGCTGGTTTGACCACGTCTGTGTTTGTGGATTCTCTTGTCTTAGCCGAGCTTGGAATGTTTCTTCTTACACACAATACCCGGTGATCAAAGTCCATTTTAGGATAAGTGGATAAGGGAATAGCCCTTTGTCTCCACAAGCACTGTCTGTTAGTATGCAAATATTTTTTCAGCCAAATGTCTGGTGATTTTTTAACAAATCCTTTCTTCACTCCAGCAACAGTTTAAAATCAATGTTCATATGACAAAATTAATATGCCTCATTTTTGGCAGGTGGGGGGCCTGCATGACACTACACTTCAAAATCATTTCATTGGCTGTAATGTGCTTTGAGATGTCTGGTGGTCGTGGAAAGTGCTATCTAAATGCAAATCTTCTTCTACCTACTGAGAGCTGGAAGTGTAACTTGATCTGCCATCTCTGAATCAAGCTCTCACCAAGGAATAGAGGACTCTGCACACTCCTGCTTTCATGAATGGAAAAGTTAAATCTTATTAAATCTAGTTAAATCTTAATGTTGCACAAGCTAATCATCAATGCAAAATGCATCTGGCATGTACTTTATCTTATGCTCTATGTTACAGTTTTCAAAATGAATGCATGACAGTAATGCCATAAAGACAGTGCCAACAGCGTAGGACCGATGACCTGAATTTTCTACCCATTCTCTTACATTGGCTCCACTAACTCCACAGAAGAAGGTTCCAGTCTAACAGGAAGAAACAGCACAATGGCACAAGAAGACACAACTTCATGAAACCAACATACACTCATCAACCAGTTCAAGACCAACCTTTTGGATCAATATTGTACGAGTAAGTAGATTTCATGTGTGCACATTTGGGTTATATTTGCAGCAAACAATTAAGCTTCCTGGTTTCTTCCAACAACGCATGGCATAACTCATATGCAGCATAGCATGCACAATGCAGCCCTAAATATCAGAGGAAACATGTGGGAGTCTTTCAAACGTCAGTTGATTAGAATCCAGGATCAGCATGTTCCTGTGAGGATGAAGGATAAGTTTGGCAAGTTTCGGGAACCTTGGATAACGAGGGATATTGTGAGCTGAGTCAAAAAGAAAAAGGAAGCATTCGTAAGGGCTAGAAGACTGGGAACAGACGAAGCCCTTGAAGAATATAAAGAAAGTAGGAAGGAACTTAAGCAAGGTGTCAGGAGGACTAAAAGGGGTCATGAAAAGTCATTGGCAAACAGGATTAAGGAGAATCCCAAGGCTTTTTATACATATATAAAGAGCAAGAGGGTAACCAGGGAAAGGGTTGGCCCACTCAAGGACAGAGGAGGAAATCTATGCATGGAGCCAGAGGAAATGGGCGAGGTACTAAATGAGTACTTTGCATCAGTATTCACCCAAGAGAAGGACTTGGTGGATGAAGAGTCCAGGGAAGGGTGTGTAGATAGTCTGGGTCATGTCGATATCAAAAAGGAGGAGGTATTGGGCATCTTGAAAAACATTAAGGTATATAAGTCCCCTGATGGGATCTACCCCAGAATACTGGGGGAGGCAAGGGAAGAAATTGCTGGGTCCTTGACAGAAATCCTCTGGCTACAGGTGAGGTCCCAGAGGACTGGAGAATAGCCAATGTTGTTCCTTTGTTTAAGAAGGGTAGCAAGGATAATCCAGGAAATTACAGGCCAGTGAGCCTTACGTCAGTGGTAGGGAAATTATTGGAGAGGATTCTTCGGGACAGGATTTACTCCCATTTGGAAACAAATGGACTTATTAGCGAGAGGGAGCATGGTTTTGTGAAGGGGAGGTCATGTCTCACTAACTTGATCGAGTTTTTTGAGGAAGTGACGAAGATGATTGATGAGGGAAGGGCGGTGGATGTTGTCTACATGGACTTCAGTAAAGCCTTTGACAAGGTCCCTCATGGCAGACTGGTACAAAAGGTGAAGTCACACGGGATCAGAGGTGAGCTGGCAAGATGGATACAGAACTGGCTCGGTCATAGAAGACAGTGGGTAGCAGTGGAAGGATGCTTTTCTGAATGGAGGGATGTGACTAGTGGTATTCTGCAGGGATCAGTGCTGGGACCTTTGTTGTTTGTATTATATATAAATGATTTAGAGGAAAATGTAGCTGGTCTGATTAGTAAGTTTGCGGACGACACAAAGGTTGGTGGAGTTGCGGATAGTGATGAGGATTGTCAGAGGATACAGCTGGATATAGATTGGTTGGAGACCTGGGCGAAGAAATGGCAGATGGAGTTTAATCCGGACAAATGTGAGGTAATGCATTTTGGAAGGTCTAATACAGGTGGGAAGTATACAGTAAATGGCAGAACCCTTAGGAGTATTGACAGGCAGAGAGATCTGGGCGTACAGGTCCACAGATCACTGAAAGTGGCAACGCAGGTGGATAAGGTAGTCAAGAAGGCATACAGCATGCTTGCCGTCATTGGTCGGGGCAAAGAGTATAAAAATTGGCAAGTCATGCTGCAGCTGTACAGAACCTTAGTTAGGCCACACTTGGAATATTGCGTGCAATTCTGGTCGCCACACTACCAGAAGGATGTGGAGGCTTTGGAGAGGGTACAGAAGAGGTTTACCAGGATGTTGCCTGGTCTGGAGGGTATTAGCTATGAGGAGAGGTTGGATAAACTCGGATTGTTTTCACTGGAACGACGGAGGTGGAGGGGCGACATGATAGTGGTTTACAAAGTTATGAGTGGCATGGACAGAGTGGATAGTCAGAAGCTTTTTCCCAGGGTGGAAGAGTCAGTTACTAGGGGACATAGGTTTAAGGTGAGAGGGGCAAAGTTTAGAGGGGATGTGCGAGGCAAGTTTTTTACACAGAGGATGGTGAGTGCCTGGAACTTGCTGCTGGGGGAGGTGGTGGAAGCAGATACGATAGCGATGTTTAAGAGGCATCTTGACAAATACATGAATAGGATGGGAATAGAGGGATACGGACCCCGGAAGTGCAGAAGGTTTTAGTTTAGACAGGCATCAAGATCGGCGCAGGCTTGGAGGGCCGAATGGCCTGTTCTGTTCTGTACTGTTCTTTGTTCTTTGAAACCACAGTGCTCATTGTATGTTGTAAATTTAACCTGGTCAGTGCAAGGCTGGCACATTAAATATCATAACAGGTAAGTATAACAAAATGGAGAATTTCATACTTACTGACTTGAGATTAGGGTGATACCTTGAAGTGTCGCATACAATGCAGTATCCAATTAATCTGTCTCCAGGGAACAAGTAACCTGGTCCCACTGGGGAAATTAGTACCTCAGTTGTTGCAGGAAAGAACCATTCGATTGTGATATCACTGAGAACAGGTGCCATTGCTTTCTTCAGGGAATTCACCATCTACCAAACAGAAGATTGGTTTATTATTCCTTTGTCACTCAAGTTTAATTTGTGTATCTGCTCCTGGAAATGTAGAAGCTCTGTCTCATTCCCATTTCAACACTGCTGCTAAAGTCAGGCCAGGAAAAGATGACCATTTAAACACCAGATAGTGCCAGTGAGAAGTTTTTACACTGCTAGACCTCAAGGCAGGCAAACCACCAGAACTCTTGAGTTTGACATTTACTCCAGTCTGTGTTTTTTCTTGTTTCTCAATTGGAATGTGTTTTAATGACCTGCACTTGTTGTTAGAACTCACTTGTTCTGAATTTCCACATTTTAAATTCTTTTTTCCTGAAATTATTCTAATTTTTAGTCTCATGGCCAATATAAACATATTCCTACTTTTAAGATACCAACTTTATTCAATGTGGAATCTTTGAAATTGACTTCTCTTGTAAAAATGTGGACAATGTGCGGCAAAATGGCCACCGAAGGTCAGGTGACCTGGCCTGTGTATTCAAACACTGCTTTACTGTCTCAAAAGAACAAAAGGATACATTCCAGACTAAGAGGTGTTGACTACACCCACCCTGGAATCAAGAGACATTCCTCAATTGAATAGATTTCTTCTGAGACAAAGAAGGTGTGAAGTAGACACTGCATAACAGAATGATACCCATCCAGACATTAATGGATGGCCACGGATTCCAAATCCTGGTCCATTGTGTGGTCACACTGGGGAGAAGGCCATGTGTCAAATAACAAAACATGCTAATATGATGAATTTTGACCTTAAAAGGTAACCCTCTGGAGAGAGGGAGACAGATAGAGAGAGAGAGAGAGATCATAGCAACATCACAGAAAAGGCAGTCCAGCCAAGGGCTGTGGGAAGATCCAGCCTAAACACAAAGAAGCCCTGATGCTAATTCTACACTTCAACTTGGTGCAGCAGAGAACTGAAAGTGACCGCCACCTCCAGTCTGAAATCTTAACCACCAGAAATCTACAACACCTCAGCAAGTTCAAGACTACAAACACCCAGGCCTGCATCTTTAAAAAACTCTCCTACTTAGAAGATTCAACAGGTTTACTGTAAACCATGAACACCTACCACACCTTGAACTCTTACCCTATACCTTTTATCTATCTTCTCTTGAGAGTGCATATGAGAATGAATGTGTGCGTGAGTGGTGTTGCGAACATTTCGAGGAATGAATATTGTTCAATAAATAGTTAATCTTCTGTTCTAAACCTGCAAGAAAACCTGTCACTGTTTATTTGGCAAGTAAAATACTCAGGGGCTAACTCATTATTAAACAAAATATGATTGCGGTTAGTTGGGAGGTGAGCAGTGGGAACCACCCACACTCCTGTTTGTCAGATTGGAATTTGATTCAGCTGAATCTTCAGGCTATTATTTACCAAATATGTTTAGCCTACTAACATTAAATCAAAATTAGATCATTGTTAGTAAATCTCTTTCAAATGTCTATTTTGTACCTTTGGCTGTAACCTTTCCCCTTCAGCAAGAAATTCTGCTGTTCCTTTTGAAGCAGAAGCTAATCCCAGCACCAGTCTTCTGCAAGCATTCTGTCCAATTCCAAAACTATAGCACCTGAGGTGAAAGGTCAGCGTGAGTATTGTTTGCAAAAATATATCAAGCCGTACTAACAGAAAATACACGACAGCCATTTCCTTCCATTTGCTTCTGCCACTCTGCCAGAAATCAAAATGGAAAAGTAATGAAAGATCCAATGTGTTCAACATTCCCATGTATTGTAATGAAACCTTCCCAAGGGCAAAATCGGAATGCCTTATGCTGCTATAAAACAGCGATAAATTCACACATAATTCATGTAAAATCAATTTAAAATGTACACACTTTCAACATCACAGGCTGCTCTTGCAATGTCTTAGGCTTTCTGGTTGCAACATCTAGTTAACGGTCTATTTTTGAACCTTTGGTTGTGTGTCCTGGCCAATATTTATTCTTCAACCAAAATGAGTAAAATAGATTATCTGATAAATTATCAAATTGCTGTTTGTGGGAGCTTGCTGTGCGCAAATTGGTTGCCACATTTTCTACATTACAACAGTGACTACACTTCAAAAGTACTTCATTGACTGTTAAACACTTACAGATGTCTGGAAGTCCTGAAAGGTGCTATAGAAAAGTAAATATTTCTTCCTTTCTTATCACATCAAGGACAGAAAAAAGTTTCTCCCCTTCGAGATTACAGGTGGGATCAGCAAATAGCACAGTTGTTTCAATAACAGTGGATAGTGCATTGCCCAAAGATGCATTTTATAGAAAGATGACTGCCCCTTGTATTTTTACACAGCCACTGAAAGGAATATTGCAGCGATTACAGCAGCTGAGTCTAACAATAAAGTGCATCAAATTGTAAAATCCCTGGCATAAGGCTATTATTGAAATTGGCTGAATAGATTAAAATTAATGCTGAATCAATCAAAAATTTATGATCTTGTGATGCAATGATTAGCCTGTAGATTGTATGAAGAAGGGACTTAGCAATGGGACAGTGGAGCCGAGACTGAACAAGGGGAGATAAAATTAGATAAATACTGTGGCTGCAAGAGCAGGTCAGAGGCTAGGAATTCTGCAGTGAGTAACTCACCTCCTGTATCCCAATGCCTGTCCACCATCAACAAGGCACAAGTCAGGAGTGTGATGGATTGCCTGGATGGGTGCAGCTCCAACAACACTCAAGAAGCTCGACACCATCCAGAGAACAAAGCAGTCCACTTGATTGGCACCCCATCCATCACCTTCAACATTCTCTCCCTTCACCGCTGATGCACAGTGGCAGCAGAGTGCACCATCTACAAGATGCACTGCAGCAGCTCACCAAGACTCCTTCGACAGCACCGTCCAAACCCACGATCTCTACCACCTAGAAGGACAAGGGCAGCAAATGCATGGAAACACCACCACCTGCAAGTTCCCTTCCAAGCCATACAACAACCTAACTTGGAACTATATCATTGTTCCTTCACTGTCACTGGGTCAAAATCCCAGAATTCCCTTCCTAACAGCATTGTTGGTGTACCTGCACCCCAAGGACTGCAGCAGTTCAAGAAAGCAGCTCGCCACCTTCTCAAAGATAATTAAGGATGGGCAATAAATTCTAGCCTAGCCAGCGATGCCCACATCCCATGAACGAATAAAAAAAACTTTAAAATGATGACATGAGGCAATTTGAGATGCAATAACATTGTAATCAAATCATCTTTTTTACAATAGTGTGGGTGTGCTGATCAATGTCGCTACATCTGATAATGTTATTTATGTCAAGAAGTAATAGAGGCACTGTAATCTCTGCAGAGTAATTACCCCTCGGGAAGCCTCTTGTGTGTGCAGCAGTGCTGCCTAAATACTCCCTTAAATATAACTGAATGAAAGTCCCAGTGCCCAGTGCCTACTGCCAAATATTGAGCCAAGCCACAGAGGCCGGGAAGGTCCCATGTTCAACCTTCAGCCTGAATTTCTTTATCTTATTAAGCAAATTGTGAGGTGAAGTGTTAAGTTTCCTATAGCCCTTACCGATAGCCCCCGATATTTACGGGAGAGCCAGGGCCGGCGGGGGGCAGGTCCTGGGGATTGGGGAACCGGGTAATGAGGGTAACCCGAAGTCCCAGTCCAATTTAAAGGTAGGACATTGTTCGAATTTTTGGACTCTGATTCCCAGCCAGCAGCCAGCCAGATTGATAGGCCAGGGTGGGGGTGGTCAGAGGAGGTTGGGGGCAAGGAGTGTGGGAGGGCCTGCATACAAGACTGCAGCTAGGGAGCAGAGAGGCGGGCGGGAGAAATTGTAGAGGAGGGTTGAAGAGATCACAACTCTGGGGAGAGATTATGGGTCATGGGAAGAGTGCCGGGGTTTCAGATTAAGAGGCTGAGGTTCGGCTACATGCAGAGATTCGGTGGATTCTTTGGTGGGGTGGGGGGGGCAGGGAAAGGAGGTTAACTCCTGGTGAAAGACTCCTGCTCCTCCTGGCCCACATGCAGTGCTGTAAAGGCACCAATATGATGGATCTGGCCCTTCTCACCTCCCTTCAGCTGTTGGGTTTTCCGAGCCCTGAGAAATCTAGCCCAAAGGTGCCAAGTTTAGAGAATTGGAAAGTGGCAAATGTGACACCCTTGTTCAAGAAAGGGTGTAAGGACAGTCCTAGTAACTGCAGGCCAATCAGTTTAACATCAGTGGTGGGTAAGGTTTAAAAAACACCAACCAAGGAAAAAATGTACAGGCACTTGAAGAGCTTACGTAAATTAATGTAAAAGGCAGATTGTGCTTGACTAATCTAATTGAATGTTTTGATGAAGTAACAGAGAAGATAGTTGAAGGGAATGCAATGACATTGTTTATATGGATTTTAAGAAAGCATTTGACAAATCGTAGAATGGTTACAGCACAGAAGGAAGCTGTTTGGCCCATTATGTCAATGCCAGCTCTCTGCAAGAGCGACTCAGCTGGTCCCACTCCCCCTCCTTTTCCCGTAGCCCTGCAATTTTTTTTCTCTTCAGATAATTATCCAATTCTCTTTTGAAAGCCACAATTGAATCTGCCTTCACCACACTTTCAGGCAGTGCATTCCAGATCCTAACTCCTCACTGTTTAGAAAAAGTTTTTCCTCATGTTGCCTTTG